>NW_007577777.1:437357-561267 GCF_000690725.1 Stegastes partitus
GTGGCCCATAACCGTTCCTTCTCCTTGACCTTAAACCAAACCCAGAACAACCCGTTAGTCCGCAAGGATGAATCGTCTTTGTCTGCAGGGCTCTACGTCACGTCCGCGCGCCTGGTCAGTCTGCTGCGTGTCAGAGTTGAATACAGTTTTAGGCATTTTATACAAACGCTAAAATGCAGATTTCAACATTCAATGCACAAAAATACATGTTTTTAAAACTCTGCTAAACAAAAGAAATTGAATGATTATCATGCATTATTTTACCTTTCTTTGTCATACAGAACCAGCGTTCCAGTTCTCTGGTTCGTGAGGCTCGGCCACCGCCACGGTTCAGCAAGAAAGTATTTCAGAGTAACTGTAACGTGGCTGCTGCAGGTGACCCAAGAGCCAAACTAGGCAGCTATTCCCAGGCCTATGGCACCATCAACAAGACTGATCTGGACAATCTGCTTCAAAGTCGCCCTTACAACCAATAACTGCTGTCACATCAGTGGTTACATAGGGGCAAATGTGTTTGAGTTTGCCTGGTCGCGTGGCAAACTGAAAGAGATACTGTAAAAAGAATCTATTCCTCATGTTGATCCACTGTGTGTAGATATTGACCTGTAGGCCTAACGGGTCAACATTTCATTAAGTGCATTAAGCCAGCGGGTTTCACATGGACACTGAATTACTGTAAAATATGCAAATAGATGTTTTGATGAATTGATTATATGCAGTGAGAGATTATTTTTCATGTGAATACAACAGCAATAACTTGTTATTCTATTGTGTACAGAATGGAAAAGATACAAATCCACTGTGTAATGTGTAACATCAAACCACCACGACGTTTAGTGATAAACTGAGGTGGAAGCACTCAGATCTCGTGCCTGTTTAAAAATGTAATAATACAGCAATATAAAAAAAAAAAAAATCCATTGCAACTGAATGTTGTGACTTACAAATGTCTTCTTATTCTGTCGGGAAAATACAGTTAGTCCAGTGGTTCCCAAGCTCCATCTATAGGGTCACAAGATAAATCGGAGGGGCCATGAGTTGAATGCTCTGTAATGGGGGGATAGGAACAACTTTTAAAATAGAAAAAATTATATTTTTACTTTTTAGGGCTTCAAGGATTTGTTTAAATGAAACAAGAATCAATCATTGGTGGAACTGATTACAACACATAGATATATAAAAGATGACAAAGGGTCCAAAGTTGACACTGGAATAAAAGAAAAAAAAGTTTGTGGAAAACTGTTCGTTGTTGCTTAACCTAAAGAGGCAAAGTCTGCATGTTTCCATAGTATTTTACTGAGAAAAGTTGTGCAATAGTTCCGTCAGCAAGATCGTTACTTCCCTAAGCACAAAGTACAGTTATCAGCAGGGACGGCATCTGGCCTGTGTGTTCAAAGCCCTGACTGTTTTATGAATAGTCCTGGACCGACTTTTTTATTTGTTTGTTTATTTATTTATTTACAAAAATTAGAATAATTCCAAAAATAGCTGTCGACCTTTTCAATCATGTGTTAAAACCCTCAAAAATAATATATCGTTTATAAAAAATGCTGGGGTAGGTATTGTTTACTCACATCAAGGATATCGTTTTTTTTTTTTTAATCATATCAAGTGTCACAGTGTCTAAGAGGGATATTTGCAGCAGCAATGCTATTGTGTGTATGGATACTGCCCATAACTACATATAGAACATAGCTTCTCTAATCACTAAAGTAACTTACGAAATAAGGCAACAGATAGCTGACTAACAATGAAAATGCACTTTATGGTTTCACTGTAAGTTGCTGCAGACTTGTTCTGCTTAAAGCATTGTGTTATGGGACTTTATGGGTGAACTTTCTCCCCTCACCAGCATCTGCATCTCTTCTCCTGGACTATTTAAGGCACCCACATTACTATTAAATCACATTTATGAAAGCAAGTATTTCTAGGGCACACCTTTACACGTGATTGTAGCTGTTAAATTACCGTAAATAAGAGGAAATCCAAGACACATAGTTTGAGGCTTGTCATTGCTGGCATGTGGTTGTAGCTGCTCAACGGAAAGGTGGGACTGGAAAGAGAGAAGTAGCTTTGACAAAAAGATGAAGCGAGAGGATGTGGAGGAAGAGTTATCTCCTCTCGCTGTAGTTAGATAAGTTCTCATGAGGCTAAACTTAGAATTTTCAGTGTGTTTTCTGTCAGCAACACAGACAGCACATTTGGTCTGATTATTATTAGTTATTTGTGTTCACCGTGTTGTGGGACTTCATGGGTGAGCTTAGATTCCTTCACCGGCGCTTGGACTATTTAAAGGCCCGATCACTTAAATTACAGAGTATAAATAGCCTATAAGATAAACAAATCTCCCTCGACAACTCTGCTGTAGCTCAGAGATTCTCAAACGGACAAAGCTGTACACATGATTGTGTCTGTAAATCATCAGAAATAAGACAAAGGCACACAGTTTGAGAATCACTGGTGATGAAGAAAGTCATTTTCTTTTATTTTGATGGTCACAGACCCCTGAATTCATTCCCTGTTGTCATGTGTTTTCCCACCTCCTGTCACAGGCACCCGATTCCACCCCCTGTTGTTCATTGTCCCCTTACAAACTTCACATGAGGACTATGAGTAAAAATTTCTTCAACACTGGTCTGACTGGCTTGCATTCACCTCAATATCAATGTGCAACATGGGTGACAAACAGAAAGAAAGCAGGATGACTGTACTTTGCCAAGAGGCACAGCAGTTTCTCACATTTTCATTTCACTCTGAAACAGATGGAATAAAAATTTCTGGGCTTTGCATCAAACCTTTAGCATGTCACGATCATAAAAGCAACGCCTTTGGTTATCAGTAACAAACTGTGGGAACGCCTTGGTCTTTTCTTGCTGACCAAGAAGCAAAAAAAAAAAAAAAGCTTAACAAGTGGCTTAATCTTTAACAAAATTGTTGTGTTCTATAAAGTAGGTGGTTCTTTGGAGATAAATTTTAATATTTCACCAACTTGAAGCTGTCAGATGAATGCAGAGGGCAACATTTCCCCGTGGATTAGCAGCATAAAGGGACAATTAAAGTTAGAGTGCTGGGCAGCGCTGATAATATACCACATGACTGTTATCGTGCAGCACGGGCTGGATCCATCCAGATCATTCCATGGCTGCATTTTTTTACATTTTTTTCTCAGTTACATGAGTCAAACTTCCACATCTTAGATATCTCCTGGCCGTAACGACGTGACGGGAAACTCTCCATCAGGGCCAGGTTCTGTGTAATTTTCGTGTAACGGGCCGGAGATTCCCACAAACCACGTGACCGCGTCGTGTGGTGTCGTCAGCGGCCCTCGACCCAGTTGTTCAGTCGGACTCCAGAGACCCAGGAGGAGGAGCGGGGAGCCTTCATGTCGGCAAGTGCTCTCGAGTAAACATTACAGGTAATAACGCTGTGGTTTTCGATACTCCATATTTTTTTTGTTAATTTAGCTGTTTTTTTTAAATTTTGTATTTTATTTAGCTTTTTAATACGCTGCTAATGCGGCTAGCCAAAGCAGCGCTTTTGTTAGCCGCGTCAGCATCCAACGGTGACTGAACGTGCGCAACACAGAAAGCGGTGAAATCGCAAAACAGGTGCTATTAGCTGTTAGCGGTTCTCCGGATAACTACTAATAATTATAATAAACCTCAAAGAGCAGCTGTTTGGCCTTTAAAAGGAGCTGACAGGACTGCTCTGTTAACGTGGGGGGCGCGGCGTGTGGTCGCCAACCGAGAAAAAAAAAACTTGCCGAGAATGGATTCATCATGGCGAGCTAGCTTGTGTGTGTGTGTGTGTGTGTGTGTGTGTTTTAAAGGTGGGGGTCTGCGGCCTGCTGCTCTCTCGTTGTTTGTGCATGTTCCGCTGTGACGGTGGTCCTCGCAGTTTGGGAGCTGTATTTGTGGGTTTGATGTAATGATGTAATGATGAGGCCTGCGTGGATATGCGCCTTCTGCAGGTGCACCGGGAAAATGGACCGTTTGCGCTTGGATCCATGTTTCTGTTTCGGTTTTCACGGCGTTGTCTGATTTAATCATTCGTCTCTCCCGCTGCTTGTTCTTCACTTTTAGTTTCTCTTGTATTTTGATGTGTTCTAAGTCATCTAAGGTTACACATAAATCCGATCTGTGGTGCACATAATGAATACTGCATCCAGCAAATGCATGGGCAACTTTAGATCGTTTTGTTTCTCCCTCTGCAAATTAATGTCACACTTTAGGCCGACTTCTGTTGTTTTAAACAGGCTATACAAATAACGGTGTCTTAACTTGTGGCAGTATCTGTATTATTAATGTCTTCATGAGGGTATAGTAAGTTGATTTTACTTTGCTTTGACCTGTCATGCTGTCTATTGCACCACACATAATTAACATGTGATCCACATAAACAACGGGGACCTGACTTTTCTTTAATATTATTAGTGATCTTTTTTAATTTAAAGGATACAGACAAATTGATTGTTCAGCTTGAATGAGGAGTGGGTGGCATTATTTAATTATTTTGCCATAATTTTAGACTATAGTATTTCAATATTTGTTTAGGCTGAAAGAATCAATCAATAGTTGATTAATTAATTGGCAGAGATTTCCTGCTTAGATTATGTTTTGGTGTTCCCATACAGGTTTTAGCCAGCCCTAAAGGAAAATCACCAGTACCTATGCTTTTTCAAGATTCTAGACATTTTGTTTATGCAAATGGCTGGAATAACATAACACAGCATATGTAGGGGAAGAAAAGATGTCTCTGCCTAGTAGGGTGCTGGCCTTAGGGTTTGATCAAAGCTCACACCTGGAGTGCTGGCCAGAGCACTGCTTGAGGACGTTCAGAGTGGCGAGTGAGGTAAATAAAGACGGAGATGCTGGTTTAGTGTCGTCTTCTTTCTTTACTGACAATCTTGAACAGCATGGGTGTGTTTGTTTGTGTGTGTGTGGTTTCCCTAAAACAGAAATAACATATACACTTAGTTAAACAAACACATATATAAATTAACTTAACACGTCACCAGTGCAATAACAAACAATAATTCGCTGAAACAGTTTCTACACTCATCAGTAGCACACACATCACTTCCGGTGACGACGCTCTTAATTTGAAGTCCGTTCGGTACTACATCCGGTGACGCGTCGCACTAAACAGCGGCAAATAAATATACAATCAAACTACTCATGGCACATCTACTGCAGCGATAATGCCCTCTAAACTATATATCAAACAACCATAACACGAATACACATGACATTTAAACTTAATGGGCAGGGACAGGTGAGCTAGGTGACTAGCGAGCAAGCAGGTAGAGACACGGCAGACAATTAACATAAATGAACCCCGAACTCTCATCCACACAAATACAGACATGTCCTGCACAACCACATGAACATATAAATACACCATAAGTCCTACAATGACTGCACTCACCTGTCATTCACGCACACATATCTTTATCGGAGTCACGGACCTACAAGATCGCCACTCCCTCCGACCAGCGCACATCCTACTACGTGACGTGACCCACATCACAGCCACCCTCCCACAATCAATAATACAATAAACGCCAATAACTTTGGAAAGGAACGAATCCAAAATTACACAATTAATGATTAAGGTCCTTCCCTGATGGTTGACAACTTATCATTGGCTCAGAGGACACAAGCTTTTGGTGTGGCTCAGCCCAATCCTAGATAGAACCGTGTTGATAAGATCAGAACATTGTCCTCTTAGTAGTTCACCAGCTGCTAAGACCCAAAAGGAGACATTGAAACTTCAGTCACAATATTGCCACTGTATCCCCTTATACCTGTTTCTATGTGCGCAGGCATTGATATCTCAGTGTAAGGCTCTCTCCATGAATAATGCACATACCTCAAAATACATGCTGTCTCCATTAGCCGAAACAACATTTTCTTCAGTCCAGATCCCATATTGGTCTTTTAAAACCCTCCAGTAAATTATTTTTAGTCATAAGCTGACAGTGTTAGTGGTTGAGGCTCTTCATTTTTTGCCTTGTGTTAACTGAAGCTCAAGGGGACCGATAGCATCAGATCACGGCCTGTCATCAGACCGTGATCATCACATGATGCCATCTGGACTCTCTTTTCAATACAGTTTTAAGTTTAATTGCTTGGACCAGGATTACTGAATTTCTGTTGCAGTAAATTAAATACGTTTCTCAATTAGAGGAGATATATTAAACATTTTGAATAAGTCAGTGTTGCTTATTCTTCAGTTTTGTTTGATAAGATTTGGATACACAACCAGCTTATCTCTCTTGCCAGTACCACCTCCTACAATTGGTTTACACACTGTAAGCAGCGAATATTTGATTTTTAACTCTCAACTAGTGTTTATGCTACAACAGAGTACTGCTGCCAGGAGGGAAAAACAGTCTGCTTTCAGTTTGCAATGAAATGTATTTCCATTATGACTAATTACAAAGTTAGTTTGTTTAAAAAGAATATGTTCTTTTGCCATAATGACAAAACTTTCATGATCCTATGAGAAACAACATTCAATCAAGTCAAGAAAAGAAAAGAGGATTGTAACTAATGGGAAATTATTCTAATTTTTTTTTTTTCCATTATAGCAAGAACATTTTTCCATTATAATAAGAAATTGGGCATATATTTATCTTAGAGTGGCAGCAGTTTGTTGCCATATGATGCTAACGTAGCTAAAGTGCAGCCATCTGCCACCAGGCGAGATGTCTGCAGGTTTGACATAGCCAGAGCTGCTGCTGACACTGCACGTCATGATGACACTGTCTTGCCAGACTGCTGCACTAGCTGGCTGATGGGCTGAAAGCAACACTGTGGAGGCTTTTATCTGCCAGGTGGTCCAGTCGACTCTTTTATAATAGGACACAAACTGTTGTCAATGTGTACTGACTACTTTTAGGAGTTTGGATAAAATTAAGCTGGTTCTGTTGTTGGTGTAATGTGTGTGAAACAACCATGTGAAGCTTTTTCTCCCCACGGGTCACAAAGCTGTGTTGTCACAGAGTTACTCAGTCATCATGTGACTGTGAAACAGCATTTTATGTTTGATTATATCACTTGATGCTGGTTTGTACATGTTAAAATGCATTGTTTAAAAGTTGCACACTCTGTTTTTAAAATGATTCCATTTTATTTCACTGCTTACAACATCATCCATCAAAGACCACTACTTCCCATTTTAGCTTGTTGCGGTGCCATATGCTGCAACATGCTGACCTCCGTATTGGCCTCAACCACGGCTTTGTGTGTTCCTGTGTTGTCACTGTGGTTCCTGTGTTGTCACTGTGGTTCCTGGCGTTGCTCAGGCATGCACATAGCATGTTGTATATAGGGTTGTCGAGGTATTGTGCCAGCCTAATTGTGTTAACTTGGCTCTCCGGCTAGCCCACTGAATCCCTCCCTTTAACCTAATTCCCCAAGCGATAGCTATCAGCAGAAGCCAGAGATAGTGGCACTGTCTTTATCCACAGCGTTTGGGCGTCTCTCCTAAGAGGATTTGAAATCTCCCACGTAATGCTTGTAAAGCTTTAGGAGCCGTCCCTTAAACTGACTCCCCACTCTTTAAAAAAAAAAAGAAGAAAGAAAGAAAGAAAAGCGGTACTGACTTTATTCATTTTAATTTAGTCTCAAATATAGAAGTGAAACTATTGTGGTTTTTCACTTGAACTTGTACACTTGTAGGATGAGTGGCTGAAAGAGAGGGCACAAACTTTTTTGTGTTTCTCACAACTGTGTTTGCTTTCTTTGTTTAATACCATTGTTTTAATTATTTCTGTACAGTTCTGGTTTTATCATAAAAGTTTTTTTTAGCTGCACTACAGCTACATTTATGAATGACTAAAGACACATGGACAATCAATCTGTTGTCAAAAGGTCAGAGGAGAAGGCTGTCTGCTCTTACACAGCTGTTGTGACTTCATGCACATTTCTGATATTAGCGTCCCGTCCTGTGAACTGCGTGGTGTGTTAACGTTGGATTATACAAGGTAATCCATTGTACACAGATAAAAAGCCACAAACAGGCCAGCACAGATGAATTTACCTACACCACGACAGACATTGTGAAGCCACCTCTGTTCAACATATCTGAAGCTTTTTTAAGGTTTTTGAATTTTGAAACAATTTCAAAATATAAATATAGATCAGGGTTGAGAGATAATTCAGGTATTGTTTTTTAAATTTATGGGAAAAAAAACTTTCTGGCTGAAATTAATATTTTAAATTCGTTCAGAAATACTTTATTGAACCCTGAGGGGAAATTGCTTAACTCACGCTACCATTCTGAAAATATTTTGTTGTCCACTCTGTTATTTTTAACTCTAAGTTTTTATAAATGTAAAAAATTCTTCTTTAAAAAAGTTCTTGCTGTACACATGCAACTACAGCTATTTTGATTGTGGTTAAAATAGTTTCTTTTTTGCAAAACTCTAAATATTCTCTGGTTCCAAC
Source organism: Stegastes partitus (assembly GCF_000690725.1). Classification (NCBI taxonomy): domain Eukaryota; kingdom Metazoa; phylum Chordata; class Actinopteri; family Pomacentridae; genus Stegastes; species Stegastes partitus. Next base: position 445,811 of record NW_007577777.1, read on the forward strand.
TTCCCAATTTTAAAATTTTACTGCTTTTTTGTCTTTTCTGTTCCTATTCAAAATGAATATAATATAAATCATTAAAATTTTGACTGTTGGTCAGACAAAATAAGTAGTTTGAGTAATCACCTTGCACTCACAGAATTTGTCATAAGCCTGTTTCATTTTTTTTTTTTCTCTGTTGACCAAACTGATTAAAGATGAAGGTAACAGGCTTTATTTGGTTTGTCAGTAATGTAATAGTTGCAAAGTTGACGATCCCAGGACAGAACTGCATGATTTGAACCTCATTGCAATGGACATGGAGGGGATCACATGCTTCTGAGTGTGTGTGTCACATGATTAGTTGAGGTTATTTAGTTACATCTCTGGGTTCATTTAGCGGACAGATTTCCTGTTTTGTGTGACATAAGCAAACAAAATTTGGATTGTGTTTACAGTTATTGTAGATGGTATTGTCTCTCTGTACAGGACAGAGTAATGTATTTATGTAAACTCATTTTGACTACAGTGCAAACAATGAACTGCCAGATTGATTCTCAAGAAATAGCAAAACTGTGCTGCTTAGTGTGTAGTATGTCCTCCTTACACAACCATTGTTGTCCAGGGAGGGATTTGGCTCCTCAGATAATGATTTGTAATCTGCTATGATCTTAATGGAGACTGTCAGTGTGAACCACCGCCAGCATGTCTGCAGTGTCTCACTGGCCCATCCTAGTGATGAACAGACAAGGATCATGAGGACACACGCTGGAGTACGGATGTGTTTGTCAGGGAAAATAGAGCAGTGTTGCATAACGCTTACTGTTAATTCAGTGTGGCCTGAAAAGAGGGGAGGAGACGGATGGAGTATGACAAACAGTAAACATGATTTTCAGTGTTCTGATCTGCTGCTGAATGGATGTTTATGTTCTTCTGTGTATTTTTTTTTTTAAGTTGATGGTGACGCTCAGAGTGTGTTTGCATATGTATGCATTATATACACAACTGTACACTTATAGTACTTATAGTACTCAGCAATTTCCCTGAGGTTTCCACCAAAGGGATCATTAAAGTTCTATTCTATTCTATTCTATTCTATTCTATTCTATAGTAAGAGTATCTTAAACAGCACAGGCCTCTGCACCACTGTAAAGCCGGCCTGCTCCCCACTCCAGGGCTTCTTTTGAAGTCAGCAATTGGCTCAATGGCTTTTGGCCCGCTTCCTGCTCGGCAGAAGTTTTCCTCTGGAGACTGTGGGCCTTTATATGAAACCTGCACAGCACATTTGGAAGCACTAATCAACCTTGTAAATTTGGCCTCTCTTGCACAGAGATTTCAGTTTTGTAGATGCCTTGTTAGCATTATAGATTACAATGCCAATGGCAGAGGAACCTGTTGACCCAGGATGGACAGGGGCCTGGTGGGGGAGGGTCACTGCAGTGATGGCTAACATGTCAGGTCTCTTCCTGAAGCAAAGCAGATTAATAATACATTTGGTTACCAAGGCACCACCTGGGGCCACAGTAATGCTGTCACTCCTGGTGTGGACAGTGTTCGCTGTCTTGTAGTTTCTCTTCACCATCCATCCCTCCTTCACTTCACATTCTCTGTTAACTAAGTTCATACAGTTCATGAATTAGTTGATGAATTATGTACGAATGCAGCCCGTGATTCTTATTTAATGTTAAGTTTCCAATGAGATCAGAGTCAATTACATAAATCCAGTGTTTTTCCTGCAGTAAAGAGAATCATGTAGACCTCTAATAATCATTTATCTAAGTCACTTTTTAAGGAAAAAAGTCTTTACATTACCAAGATCAGACCTCTCCAATATGGTGATTTACAGCATTTTTAAAAATGTGGTAAGACGCAGAATGTATTTGTGTTACAGGTAGTTTTATATTTACTATTTTCTTACATTTTGTGAAGTGAACTATTAATATAGTTTTTACATAGTATTATTGAGATAATATTTGGCAGTTCAGTTGACACTGAAAATAAATAAGTAGTTGCATGATTAAACATCAGCTAGTGGGTTCCACGAACTAAAGCTACTGTAGAGTAGTATTATTTGTCTATGGTGGGTTATTATATGTCCAAATGCATGCATAATGTTACACTGTGGAGTCAGAGGAGATTCTGTGCAGTTATGTTTTTGTAGAAGTACAATTCCTGGAAAAAAAAACACATTTAGCATCACGTCCTTTGTTCATTGTTTTTCTCTTTAATCCACTTCCTAAATCTCACACTTCCTGTTGTCAGCCATAACAATCAGACGCCCCTCCCCTAACCATTCTTCACAGAGGGGTGTGATGCGAGTGCCTTTTCTAATATCTATAGATTCTGTGGCCTGCAAACAGCTTTCTAGTGAAATACTGTAGGAAGATTGTTATAAGAATAACTTTCATAGTCCCCATAGGGAAATTGCTCATTGATAACCATGCCTTCACTGCTCTCTCATCTCTTTGCATTACAGCACGTAAACATGTAGCTATTGCCACATCTATTTAAAGAAGCAGCCGTACTTTAGATGTTGTCATAGTGTCTACAGATTCAGCACGTTCTTATTATCCTAAAGTTGTGTGATTGCCTAGATTTCATCATTATTTAACCACTTACATTGACTTGGAATCTGCAGAAATAACATTTTAATAATAAAATGGCCCCCTTTGTCCTGCAGTTGGCACAGTTTCGTCGCACTCTGGTTCAGATGATTTTGCTTGTCATTAGGAACTGTGCATCTTTCACATTTAAATGAGCTTGTGGTGCCAGTTCACCTTGATCACAAGAGTGAGGCTTAGTAAACCCAAACAGAAACAGAAACCGGTGCTTGGTTGCTTATCAGAAAAGGCAATGGTGCAAAAGATTTGTTGAGCTGTGAAGTGTCTTCTCCCTCTCTCAAATAACCTGATATATACCCACAAGTTGACACGGTGACCTGTTGTTAGCAAACAGTTGCATACTTTAACATCTGTCAGCACACAGTCTGTGCTGCAGACCTTTAATTTAATAAGTGAAAATTATTGGAAGAGAGCAACTGAGGAAGGTTCCCTCTTCAGGACACACAGACATACAATAGATATTTGTGTGAACAAGGATGCAACATGTTACAGAGGAACATGACCATTCATTTAAAGTCATGTTTGTGATTTTTGGATATTGGATATTGGATATTGAATATTCGGATATCAAAATTGCTATCCAGATACCAGCACAATGACCGAATGTTCAGATATTCGGTTATTCGGGTCCAGCCCTAAAAAAAAAAGGAAGCTAAAAGGACAGTACAACTACAAATCCTCTTGTAAAATAGAAAAGCTGTGTCCGGTGGTTCTGCTCAGTCGCTCTCTGTCCGTTCCTCTTGCTGCATTGTTTGATTGCCTGTCACATTTTTAATCAGGCAGATGCAGTGTTTGTGTCTTTGCCAGTTTGGCCTAGATGTTGTACTGTCATTATTTTTTCTCTGCTTCATTGTGGCACAGTTGCAGCGCAAGAATAATTGTGAACGTGTACAAATGTCTAAGGTGTGAGTGTAACATTTCTATTTAAATCTGCTTAGTATATGTCTGTGCCGGATATAGATGATCAAGGCCAGACTGCGGCCAAAATGGTCACATTTGCGACCTTTTTTGAGAGTGTGTGAGGCAAAATTTCAACAGGTCGCATTGGTGTGAGCGCAAGATGATTATTAAGCTGCATTAGTGTCGCTGTAACAGGCACAGGAAGCTGCTGTGTGGACTACAGTGGTGGGAAGTAGAACTTTTATACCGTCGGTGTACTGCAGTATTTATGCTTAAAAATTAGGTCCTCTCTTGAAAAACAGAGCACACCTGCATCCGCTGTGTTTTCTGCTCATAGAAAAAGGTGCATGTAAAAAAAAAAAAAATCACTCAGTTTCATCTTGGACAATCTGACATGAGAATGCCCCGGTTAACTCTTTTTAAAGTCATTTTTGGTCGCACACCTGTCTGAGCACACCACAGATACCAACAGCAGCTACAACAGCTGCAATGTGGGGCGTTTAGGGAACACTGGTAAATTGTAGAGTCTATCGATTAATGTTCAGCAAGTCATATGTTTTACCTGTGACAAGGTGGGAGGTGCGACCAAATGAGAAAGTTGGTCGCACCGGTGCTACCAGTGAAAAAGTTTGTCTGGAGCCCTGATGTTTAAAACTAAGTAGTTGCTGTATAATTCTGCATTTCTCTTTTTCATAGATTGTTGCTGCACAGTGAGCATTTCTCCACACCATGTCGCAGGACAAGAGTGGATACCCTGTAATGGGTGAGACAAACCCACTTCATAACAACGTCTACGGACCCCCTCAGCCAGGTTTTGGCATGCCCCCTCCCAACTACAGCCAAGCCCCAGGGGGACCATACCCACCAGCCGCCGGATATGGACAGCCTGGCTTTCCACAAGCAGGCCCAGGTTTTGCCCCTGGTCCATACCCTCAGATGCCTTACCCTCAGATGCCCTACCCACAGGGACCCTACCCTCAGGGGCCTTATCAGCAAGGACCTGGACAGCCAGGCTTTCCTGGAGACCCGATGGGTGAGTGATTATAATAACATCTTTTGCCTTCTTAGTACCTGTATTTTTTCAAATACATACTGAATTTTTTCACTGAGGTAGTAAAACATGAAAAAGCTAAAGTGGGGCTTTACATACATGACAATAAGCAAATTGTGAAATTCTATTTTGCTGATGATCTGTCTGTTATTTTGCCAAAAACTATGTGCTCAGCTTAAGTTGTTTTTCTTTTCCACTTATTTGATGAAACTGTCTAAATTTTGCACGTGAAAGCTGGAGGAAGTGTTCGGCATATTTTTTATCACTGGCAATAAGAGAGCCAGTGTTTCCAGAAGGATAGTGGAGTAGCCAGAGAGTGGAATTATGTGGTCAGCTCAGGAGGTCTGGGGGCATGCCGACACCGAGTGTAAACATGCAGGAAATTATTATGAAAGAGAATTAGGCTTGTATATTTCAGCCTTCACAGTCTGTCAGGAGCTATTAATGTCTAAAACCATGCCTGTTCCTGACTAATCAGAACCTGTGCAAAAAAAATCATCAGACCTTATTTTTTATGCATTTATTTACATCTTCCCTGTAAGGCTTGAGACGTGCTACAATGTGGTTAATGTACTGTTCTACTAGGAACATAATGCAATGTCAATAAAGATGATTTAATAATTCTTTCATTTATTAAGCCACCTTCAGTGGACTTTCTAATGCTTAACTGCATTACAGTCAAGCTGCTGCTACCGATGTTTTCCAAAGTAGCCATGTCCCCAATGCAATTAATAATGTTTATCGCTAGTATTTGTCAAACACTAAGGACAACTGTTAACTGTCTGTTAACACACACATAGACAAACGAAAAGGCATGTTTCTCTATCATCATGCTCTTTTGAAGCAGAGGCTAGTGGTCATAAAGCATACATGAAAATTAAAATTATTAGGTGGCCAGCTGGACTTAGACGAGTGGTTGACTGTTGGGCCAGAAGCCGGCACTTATGGAAAGCTGTGGGAGAGCACATTACTGAGCCCACTCTGGATGAGACTCTGCACAGATGAATAGGCAATCAGTGGAATGATCAATACTACAATCAGAGTGCACTGAAAACGCCACAAACATCCATCCACTTGTTTTGCAAGCTGACTTTATAAGCCCCTAATAGGCGTCTTATAATTGTTATTCAGGAGCACCTGCAGGCAGTCCTGGTTACCATGGCGATGGGCCTCCATCTTACTACGACAATGAAGAGTTCACCAACTCTGGCTTTGAGGACAAAACCATCCGGCAAGCTTTCATCAGAAAAGTAGGTCTTTGAGTATCTAACAGGAGAAAAAATGTTAAATAGATAATGTAGAAGGAAACACAGTCTGCAATGTATCTCACATTATCACAAACTACTACCAAAACATAATTCTCCATCTCTGAGAAATTGCTTAATACCTCTTAATTTCTCTTCAGGTCTTCATGGTTCTCACAGTGCAGCTGCTGGTCACTTTCTCCTTCGTTGCCGTCTTCACCTTTGTCGATGATGCCAAGTACTTTGTGCGTCGTAACCCATGGACATACTATGTGTCGTATGCGGTCTTCTTTGTGGCTCTGATTGTCCTCAGCTGCTGTGGAGACTTCCGCCGCAAGCACCCCTGGAATTTGGTTGCTCTGGTAAGAACTTGCCTGAACACCAAGTAATAAAGTAAGAAGTACTCGGGTGGAACGATTTGGGGAAAGTGTTTAATTAATTACTTGTCTGAGAGATGCTGCGATCTGATTTGTGATATAAAGTCAGTCTTTAGTTCAGTATTCACTATGTAGTAAACGTGCAGTGGAGCATTACCACATGAGATACCAAAAGTGTGTTTGTCACCCAGAACATGAATTTGTTAAAATCACTGGCACAACAGTTTAAACCCTGGACCAGATGTGCTGCAAAATATTCGATGTGTGGCTATGAAATACTGGGCTATGTCAGCTGAATGAACCACGTAGTACACATTGATCAATGGGCAGCATGAACATCCACTAAAAGTTCAATCTGCTAGAATGAAATAAAACTGAATTACAGCATTAGTCTTGCTGTTTAATAGCCACATCTTGAATATCCTAAATTGCAGACTTAGCGCTTTGCTAATTGCATAGTTTGAAAGTGCGATATCGATTTAAAATCAAACAATTGTTTAGCCCCAAGGACTACTCCTTGTAAAAGTCAGTTTACATAATAAATAAACCAGGTTGTAACTTCTGACATGCACACGTTGTATCCACCATATTAACATGCAACAGAAATACTGTGAGGCACTAAAATATGCAAAACGAATTAAAAGGAATGCTGTAGACGCTTTAAATCAAATGCTGTCAAATGCCAGGCAGAGGTGTAATGAAGGATAAAAAACACTTAGATGTTACATACTCACTTCTAAATTCTGAAGTAAGCTTTAGGGCAGACAGTAGGTATGAAGCAGTTATTATCAGTTATCCCCTGGTCCTTAAAGAGGTGCTATTTTGGGCTGAATCTAAAACCTAAAACGAGTGTAATGAGTGACGTTAATGTGACTGTTTTCCGTCTTGCAGTCCATCCTGACGCTGAGCCTCTCCTACATGGTGGGCATGATCGCCAGCTTCTACGACACAGAGACCGTCATCATGGCTGTGGGCATCACTGCAGTGGTCTGCTTCACCGTCGTCCTCTTCTCTCTACAGGTCAGCACACACAAACGGCTGCTTTAGCAATCGTGTTTAAACGTCTACACTCACACATCCAAACATCCTCCCTCTGGTGCTTTGAGTCGAATTTGAAGCAAAAGTGAGAATTTCCTCTGATTAGTATTCACGTTGAGGTGCTCAGCCCAGCGCAGCAGGAGCGCAGATTCCCATTGAAGCCACACTCACACTACAGTATCTTTTTCAGAATTAAAACTGCTTCTTAAATGGGTTTAAAACATGAAATATTCAAACTACAACCTCTGAGAGTCTTATAAATTATCCAAACTGCAGTGAATTACATTTCTGTAAGTCCATCTGGGCGCCGGCTCTCATGTCCTATCACAGCTCATATTTTCCAACATCTTGCTTTGTTTGTTTTTTGAATCTGATTTTATTTTTTTCTTTACAGAGCAAGTACGACTTCACTTCATGTCGGGGCGTGCTGTTTGTGTGCCTCATCGTGCTGTTGCTCTTCTCCATCCTCTGCATCTTCATCCGCCACAGGATCCTGCACATCGTCTATGCCTCACTGGGAGCCCTGCTCTTCACCTGCGTAAGTTTCACACTTAGAGCATGTATCCTTTATAAATTACAACCCTTTTCACATAAATTATTTCAGTGGTTCTTACGTGTTTTCCTTTTTTTGTTCACTGTGTGTTGGATTTTCCGCACTATAACAATGATCATTTTGGTGTCATTTCTTGAGAAAGATCAGATAATTTCAACATCTAATCTGTGAGTTTGTTATCCAGTTTGCCACTACCCTGTGTGTGTTTTATTTTTTGACCATGGTTATCATTGGTATACAGATGGTGTCCCACCTTCCAGTGAACTTCATTGTGCTCAATATGAATTGCATGTGCAGAATGTTAAACAGTTAAGCACAAGCTGAGTGGAGAAAAAGATTCATGCTTAGAGGAAAGTGCTGCAGAAAGTTTCCTCTTAACATCGGAATGTGTGACCACGCACTGAGATCCAACCTTCATTGCAACAGCTGTTAAAACATTACAAACATTTTATTATCCAGAGTGTGTTGGGGCAACAGATGAGGGAGATAACCTCGTCAAGATTCACTCCGATAAAGCAGGAGAAGATTTGATCAGATGCATTTAATAGTAAAGAGCAACTCCTGAAGTCAGAGCATTTGCTCTATTGGTCTTAATATGCTAGTGCTAACAGGGTATGAGTATAGAACAGGAAGGTCTGAATCACGTTTTAGAACTGGGAGAAATAACCAAGAACATTTCTACCAGTACTATCCATTGTGGTACCCACATTGTCTCAAAGCCTAAGTAGGTGTTCAGATCAAAGATGGCCCTGAATTAAAAGGGCTGGTTTATTGTGTGTTGCTTTAAGTACCGGTGAGAAATGGATCCAGGAAATCCATGAGCCAAGTGGTTTATAAAGTGTTATTATCGATTTTGCTCTTTTGCAAAGTTGCATGCTAAATAGCAGATTTTTAATGATTCTGTGCAAAAAAAAAGAAAAAAAGCCAAACAATACCTAAAAAAAAAAAGGTACATTGGTGATGTCACGTAATCTACCAGATGTTAGCAGCTGGATGTCTTACTTCACCACTGCAGTGCCCAAGTGAGGTCAGGTTCAACTTTTTTGACAGACAACCCTGTTTTGTTTTTTTCTTTCCTTTGGCATCTGTCCTCAATTAAAAGCGTAGTTCCCTTAAATGGACTAGAGGGCTGCGTTTCTGTCTGTCTACATGCAGCCAAAGTATCATAATATGTCTGATACTTGACAGAAACTTTACATATGTACGATAACATTGAATGAAATGAAATTGCTTATTAACATCCCATATGTATATATTATAGAGTAACGTGTAGATTGTGTGTATTCTGATATACGTTTATGACAGTATATGGACGTATTCAGTGCATCATTGTATCTAAAAGAATAGCTGATCAATTTCGTCAGTCATCAAAGATCACATATGTATAAACCTTCTAAATCTTCACCTTTCCTCTGTGCAGTTTTTGGCTGTTGACACTCAGCTTCTCCTGGGCAACAAGAAGCTGGCCCTGAGTCCAGAGGAGTACATATTCGCCGCCCTCAACCTCTACACCGACATCATCAACATTTTCCTCTACATCCTGGCTATTGTGGGACGCTCCCGTGAATGAGGCGGCACCTGCAGGAGAACAGCAGCGAGACAGAGAATGCCTCCCTTTATTGTGAAATGTTGCTAACATGCCCTTTCCCTCTGACTCATCTAACTTTTTTCCCCACGATACTCTTTGTTTCCTCTCCTATCACACACACACAGTTCTGTTGTTAAAACAGGTAGTAGTGCTGTGGAGGAAATGCAGCCTGTCATAAGATGCAGCTGAGAGGGGCACTTATTTATTTACTCGAATGCAAACCTTACCAATAATGACAGAACGATCTGTCTTCAGTTTTGACCACTCCGCTTGCTCTAACTGTCCTCTGCTTCTACTAACACAGATGGCTATGTCGACATCACCTGCCCCCCGATTTTCCTGTTTGGCTCGGCTCAGCGCAGTGCAGAATAAACCCTGTTATCCTGTGGGTGCTTGGCACTCAGCCTGGCCTTGCTGTAGAGATTTAACAGAAAATGAGTGGGGAAGATAACGCTAAATATTGATGCAAACCACCTTTGCCTGAAGAGAAGTTAGTGTTAGAAATACCCTCCTCCTTCAGATCTGTCTGTTTTCCCAAACTTATCTTTCAGCCTGCTGGTGTGAAGTAATTCTGCATGGCAAAACTGGAAACACAACTAAAGATGTGGTATGATTCTCTAGAGCTACCAGAGGAATACCTCTAGCTTGCTTGTCACAGCTGTAAATAGTTAAGTGTATTACTGTATATGATGCCAGTATCCCCCCCTCCTCCCCTACCTCTGAAAGGCATGCTGGAGCAATTCAAATGGATGTGTTGCTTTTTGGAAAAATGTGCTTTAACATATGGTCCAGCAACTAAAATCTATTAATGGCATAAGAATGAAGATCAGCGATGGATGTATATGACATAAACATAAATTAATATTTATAAACAGTATATTCTTACAGAAGATCTTTTCAAAAGGAAGACATTTTGTTTTTGTTCTAAAATGATATGTGTAACTCCAAAGCTGAGACGTCATCTTACTTTTCCTTTATCTTTTTTTTTTTTCTTCTTCTTTTGACTGTCCCCTCTTGTCTGGTCATAAATGTGAAGTAAAACTCAGTGTTGTATTTATTTTTTTTTCTCATTACAACTAATAATTAAGGCATTTCTGGCCACTTTCATAAAAAGCTGGTCCTTTTTTTAATATTAAAACAACAGACACTGGACTTGAAGGAAACAGAAGATACCCTGGATGTTGAGTTCGATGTAGAGAACAGGGTTGCTTTGCAGATGGTGTAAAGCTTAGAAGACATGAAACTCAGACTTGACTCATAACACACTGGTAACACTCTTGCTTAACAAAGCGAAACACACACAAAATGAACTGACACACACTGGAAGCCAAAACACTCCTCCATGCCAACACACACAAGTTGAATGAATATTTTTATCCTGTAATTTTTTTTGTTTGGATTTTCACCTCTTGCATGACCCTCTCCTCATTTGCATGTGCTGATAATGCACACAGTACAGCTATTCATGTTTTGGAGAGACACGGTGTTGTAAGGCAGCCCTGTTAGACCTTTTTTTTTTTTTCTTTTCTAAATTATTGTGTTTGTATCTAACTGACGTGTAAGTGTATATAGAACTCCTTAGTGGTTTGATGTGTATAGGTAAAAAGTCAGTTTTGGGCTTTGTAGGTCTGTTCGCATTGTATATTTGCATCAAATCAAAGTTGAACTGGATTCCTCGACACAGCTGTTTGCTTTTCATTAAAACTGATACAATGTAAAGGTGTTGGACTTTGAGTGGTGATTTATGTTTCAGTAGGTTACAAGGAAAGCAGATAAAGGAAATGTAACTTCCTGAGCTCCTGCCGAGGCATTTATCTGATAAAAGAAAAGCATGTTCCTCATTGTGATTTCCAAAACATTTCCGGTATTATCAGAAGAGTTTTGTCTTATCAGAGAAAAAAAACTGTAGCAGCCAATAAATAGTGAATAGTTGTCAACCAAAGAGCTGACACTTTACTTATACACCATACAGTTATATATTGGTCACATTTGTATCTATGTTAAAGACTTCCTCTGATGAAACTCAGGTTTTTAGCTTTTTGCTATATATGTCCATATGGCGTTATTTTTAAAATGTGTAAAGACAAATCGTGGCTGAGTATTTCCACCTTGGAGCTGCAGTGTACCAATAACAGTCTCAAAAACACAGATTCAGACTTCCAGGAGGTCAAGCATAAGGAACCTAAAGAACCAATCTGGCAAATTTGCAGGAGTGGGCCTGTCTATATCATTATTCTTCAGAATAGCTTTCCAGCTTGAATATGTACATATATTAAGGCATGAATGGATTATTTTTATGGAAAAGAAACTTGTAAATATGTCAATTTGATACACCAAGATGAGTTTTTAGAAGTTAAATCAGTGACCGAAGAGGGACTTTAAGTTTATGTGTGTTAAGTCGTTATTCATTTGAAATATTATTGCTTCCTGATGTCCAGTATTTCAGATCAGTTACCTTGGTAGATATCAGAAGCTAATAACAGGGTTTACTTGCATTGGAATAGATTATTAAAGCATACATTAAGCAAAAACAAGCATTACACGTGTTCTACATCCAATTTTCAACTGTAATTTAAGATTTATTTTAAAAAATTAAAATTACATATTGACTTATGCAGAAGTAGTATATAAACTTAAATTTAGAAAAGACAGTAATTAACTGAAAAATAGGTAATATATTACACTGTTGGTTTTTCAACTATAGCTTTTATCTACGACTTAAACAAACAAACAAACAAATAAATAAATACGTACATGTTCTGCTGAGGGTGTGCACGCGCGCGCTCGTCCGCAGGTTGAAGAGTTCTGGATAGTTCTGGAAAAGACGACTCTTGTCAAGATAAACATGAGCGAACCGGGAGGTTAGAAGGCCCACGTTTAACTTTAATAGGCAGAAAAATATCCTACAAGACGTTTCTTGTATCTGTTAAACGGTCGTTATCTGTAAATCTCCGAAAACCAGCGTAACTGTTCAGTATCTTTAGCTAGCTGGCTAAATAGCTAGCTAAACCCTCCATTAGCACAAGTGCTTCTTTACCGTTATTTCATGTGTAAGAAGTCACTCATGTTAGCTAAACATGACGCTCAACGTTGTAAACAAGCAATTTCAGTTGGCTAACTAGAGTGCAGGTGTGTTGTTTGCTCCTATTCTCGACTTTATTAGTTCAGCCTGAGAAAAAAAAAACCCTTGAATTGTACAGAAAGCTTGTAAGTTAACTTTTAGCTTTGTGGCTAATTAGGGCAACTTTCCTATTTTGGCTAGCTAACACCAGCTCATATAGCCACAGTGAGGTAGAACACTATAGAGAGGCAAAACAAGAAACCTATTTAACATTTCTTTTTTTATTGACATTACAGCATTCAGCATGGAGGACATGATTACACCACTGAAAGAAGGTAAACTGGTCTACAGGCACATGGAGAAGTTGTCAACAATGAGATTATTCACCAACTACACTGAGCAGAAATATAAATGAAGCATGCAAATGTCTTCTTTTCTGACTTGCAGAATTGGTTGAAAATGTAGTTTTAATTATGATGTTTAGAGAAGGATAAATTGAGTCAAATTCCCACAAAAAGCTGTACAACTAATAACAAATGTTCAACCATTGAGCTAATCTACATCCTGGTCAGGTGTGGCTTTAAAGAATGATTAGATAGCGTGACCAGAACCCAGACACTCCTCTGACCAGTGATTATAAAGGGCCACCTTACAATGCAGCTTTATTCAAATAACATAATGCCACAGATCACAAGAGAAAGACACAACATGTTGGCATGCTAATAGCCAGGCACTCCTATTTGCCGCCGAAGAAAATGGTTCAGACAGCATGGTTTAGCAGATAGTCACCCCACGATACTGTATATGATGATGCATGTGTCCGACAACTTGATCCTGTGCCCCAAAATGTCCACCAGCTTCACTAAGTCCCTCAAGAAGAATAGGGACAACTTTCCACAGGCAGCATCGACAACCTCATTGACTCTGTTTTGCTGAGGTGTGGCACTTTGAGATGCAAATGGAGGACACACTTTTTACTAACTTGTGATTTTTGGTCTGTGACCACACTCTTGATCTGCCCGTGATCATTTCTAACATACAAGTGTGTCCTTGTTTGTTTCATGACATGCATGTTGTTGTAGAAGTGCCGTGTGTTGGAACAACAAATACCTATTCTCCTATGTTAAAAAAATAAATAGAATTTAGTAAAATATTACAAGCTGCATTTATATTTTTGTTCAATATGTTTTTGTATTTGATTATTCAGTTTGATTAATAAGAAAAAAAGGGGGAAATTCTCAGATTTCAACTTCGTCAATATGAATACTGTTTGGTTTCTTTACTCCTGACAGTAAAAAGACAAAACAGACATTTTAGGACACTGATCAGCATGTTTCACCATTTTACTCACCAAACAACGAACCGATTAATCAACAATGAAAATTACTTTTAGTTGCTGCAAGTGAAACACATGTTCACAAACTTCATGGCTGATAATATTTTCATGCGCTGCTCTGTCAGGTGGAGAAATGCAGGAGCCCAAAGTTGAGCAGCTGATGGGAAAACTCAGGAGGCTGCAACAAGGTACAGTTTGACTGATCTGACGTATGGCATTTTTAACTGCTGCTAAAGTTGTATGACTTGAGAGAAAAATTTGTTGACATTTAAGACTGTGTGAAGCTGTTTTAGACTCAATAGTCTACATACAAACAGGAGATGAGTTAGGCTTTATTCTGTATGTTTTATTATTCTACACACTTTGTTTTAAGAGTCCACAGCTGAGTTGAGCTTCGCTTGTCTGAAATATTGTTCATTTATAAATTAATTGGAACATTTGGTAAATCAACCCACATTATCTTTCCTTAACCAGATGCACTTATTTTTTTAAAGTTTTTTCAAGCATCGTTCATGTGCTTTTGTATTACTTTCACGTTTCAAGCTTCAGCAGTGTTTAGGTTGAACAAAGAGTACAGAAGATGGAGAGAAGTCCGTGTTGCGTGTTTCCTGTCATGCTGAATTGTGCTTGTGATGCGCATGCGTGCCGCTGCAGCCTGGTAGTTGCTGGATTCATCGACTATTACGGTGTTATTTGCGAATCATGTTAAGGGATAAATCACCTGATCAACTGGAAATCAGTCACTTCTTGTCACGTAGCACCAGTTTAGTTCAAACTAGCGCGAGTTTCAGTCATTACTGGTAGCGTAGCGGCATCCTGATGTGACGTAATTATCTTGACGCGACTTTTCGTCTTTGTGAAGCGACGCTTCCTGTTTCCGCTTGTAAATGTCGCCGGATTTTTCTCCTTAGCTGTAGTAAAACCTGCAAAAAAAGGAACACGTGAACCACGCTCCTGGTGTCCTAATGCGATAAACTACTTGTACATTTTTAAAAATCTGAGCACAGAGGTCTCAGTTTGATAAAAACAAATCTTTGGTGATCTGCACCAATCAGAATTCAGGGGCTGGTGACGATATGCTAAAAACACGCGTTTCATTTTAGGTTTAACAGAAAGAATAGGAAATAGAGCTGAGTCCTTCGCAATTTAACATTAAACGGACCCGAATTCAGACAACAAATCGTTTAAATACATGTATGGCATATAAAACGTTATGGGGAACGTAAAACCGTGAGTCAGGGAGCTAGAGCCATCGGTCATACCAGTTCTGATGCCGCTTAGTCAGTATCTTCAGTGAGGTACATCCTTACCTGTTACTCCATCCGTGGAGTTGCAGAACATGATGAATGGAGAATTATGAGATATGATTAATATCTCCATCTTTTGGGGAACAGCAAC
This sequence comes from Stegastes partitus, assembly GCF_000690725.1. Taxonomy (NCBI): domain Eukaryota; kingdom Metazoa; phylum Chordata; class Actinopteri; family Pomacentridae; genus Stegastes; species Stegastes partitus. The sequence continues at coordinate 460,951 of NW_007577777.1, forward strand.
ACCCCTTAAGACCCATTCTGATCATTGCTGTGAATAAAAACTAAATGTTGTAGAAAGGAAGTAGTATAGATTCAACAAAGTACTTACCGTTTAACTACAGTGTAGTTGGTTTTATTGATTTTCTAACTGGTAGAAATCTAAATGTTTTAGCAGCATCCAAAAATATAGAAAAGGAAATAAAAATAAATAATAAAATATGTGTGCACAAGATGTCAAAATGTGCTGTTGAAATAAAGTATATAGACAATATTTACTCTAACAAACAAACAGATTGTGCAAAAATGAATTATGACCATGTGTTAATTTTGTCCGTTTGGTTAACATCAACCAGTGATGCTGATGTTGTTGATGCAGTCTTATTGCAGTTATGAGGAATGACCTGTGACCTTCTGACAGGGTGTATCAGCAGTAACACAATGTCATCTTACTTATCCACAATTCTGATTTTAGGTAAACATATCGTCATTCTTCCCTGGCAGATTGTGCCACTTGTTCTATGTGGTGTTTTTTTCAAGTATCTACACTTCAGTCGCAGATATGCTCAGTTCACATTGTCAAGTGCAGCTGAATTATTTGCTGACCGACGTCCGGTGGGAAGCTTTGCATTAGCAGCGTCATGTGTGACAATTTGCACTGCCTACAGTGACATTTGAGATATGTGCAACTATTAATTTGACTGGTCACTAGCTGTTGTTTTGACTTAATGATAGCTATCTTAAATACACACCAGTCACAGTGTAGCTACGACTTGTAATTTTAAATCTGAATAGTCAAAACTCAGCTATTAAATGTGAAAAAGCTTGGTGTGTTTCAGTTTTCACTGTCTTTTATTCAAGGTGAGAAATCCCTGGAAGAAGAAATCAAAAAGCTAAACTCTGTCAGTGGGTCGCTGCAGAAGGAGCTGGAAACCTGTAAGACACAGAATCATCATTTGTAATTTTATTTATTCCATGTGTCGTATGTACAGCTAATAAAAGTGTATTGTTGCTGTATTTGCCATCATTTGGGCAATCATTTAAGCTATGCATTATATTCCATATATGTTTTGTAGTTGTATATTAGCATTGTTGCCTTTGTTTTTGCAGTACAAACGGAAGCTTACCAAATAGAGGGAATCCTTAAAGAAAAAGAAGGTACACACGTACTGATAACAAACAGTTGGAGAGTTGTTAGTGTAAAGATTTAGTTTGATTTGGTGGCATGTAGTGCTAATGTTTTGGTTAGTAAACATATTTGCCATCTTTAGTAAATGCAAAGACAGTAAATTAACAATACACTGATGACCACAGTTCCTTTATTTCAGATGTGTGCAGCAAGTTGCAGTTCCAGTTGGAAGAGTTTGAGCAGGACTCGGCCAGGTAAGCTGCACCATGAGCCCCTGAAGAGAATTATTGAATGTCTTCAGCCTGACTTCTCCATGTGCTGGATACTGTCAACTGTGTGTTTGTGATGTGTACCACTAGATGGCAGCAACTTGTTGTGAAATCATCCTGGAGAAGTCTTTCTGTGATAAACAGTCTGGGGTCAAACTGTATTTTTTATATCTATTGTTTGATATTCGATTTCTGTTCCTGATGCTGGCTGTATAAGGTTTTACTATTTATTCAGTTTTCCCCATTCTGTCTTGAGGTTTAAGCTTTTAATAAGTTTTTAGGTGTGCTTACTTTTATTGTTATGTGTTATCTGTTTCCGCTGTCCAAGCTTTTTATCCATAAAGCACATTTTAATGTATGTAGTCATAATAGAATCTATTTAATCTCTTCTATATTGTATTATACGCTATGTTCTTACACAATATGTGGTTCCAGTCTGTTAAAGGTCCATTGTGTAGGATATGAGGTGATTTCTTGGCAAAAAAACAACAGAATATTCATAATTATGTTTTCATCAGAGTAAAATCCAGCTCTAGAGAAAACCTTTTTATGTTTTTAGCCTCCACCATAAGTTCTCCTACATGCTTAGAAGAGGAGGGTGAGGTGTGTTTTATTGGCTGCAGTCTGTAAGTCGAACACTAGATGCTGCCAAATCCTGCACACTGCATCTTTAGTATCATGTGTTGTTAGACGATGTATCCACCGTGACACACTGTAGGTTTGCATTAATAACCTTCAGTAATAGCACTCATTGTTTATCGTCTGTACGGTCAAATAATATAATTTGAGCTACCAGAATCTGTTATAAACATCAAACACTAAAGTTGTAACATCAGGATCATATATATTAAATGAAAAGCTTTTTTTTACCCTGCAAGAAGTCTGTTTTTCACACTGTAAGGCATATATAACTCAGGGAATATGAGTTTTTGGGTTTCTTCTTCTTTTTTTCTTTTTTTTACATATGTTTATGTCTTGTACTGAGTGATGATCTGTGTGTTTTGCAGACGGTTACTGCAGAACAAGAAAAGTGAGGAACAGCTGGAACAGTATCGATGTGAAATCCAGGAACTGAAGCTGAAGCACCGGAAGCAGCGGTATCTATTATTAGTGCAATGATTTATTACTTTTGAAAAAACTTAAATGTCATTTACTTTAAAAAAAAGTCTGCCTCCGTTCAACAGGATAAGATTTGAAAACCAACTCCATCAACTGATCGAGCTGCACAAGAATCTGCACTCTGTCTTTGTGAGTTTCTTTGTTTGATACAAAAATAAATGGGGCTCATTTTCCATATTTGTTTTGCTCAGATCTCTAAAACAGAATGATGAAAAATTTGCTGATGGTGTCAGTGACTGTTGTCTTTAAAATGATTACTCAGACTCCTGAGAGACTCCCAGGCGAAATAGAAAGTGCTAGGAATACCAAAAGTCAGCTGTTATCAGCTGGTAAGTATCTTCTCATGATTTGCTCGTGTTTGTTTGCAAGCACACATATGATCAAACTTTTACACAGTTTTCCCTTTCCATTGCAATTTGTTCGGCCTCGTTCTGTGATTCTGACAGAACAGCTGAAGTTGGTTCAGCTGCGAAACCTCGATGAGGAGCTAGAAGAGGTGAAGAGACAGAAGCAGGTGGAGATGGTAGCTACAGAGACTGAGGAGATGTAAAACTGTCTTCTCACTGCTAGTTTTAAAGAATCAGAGGTAATAGTTTTTTTTTTTCCAGCTATTTGAACTTTGACTACTTCTTCTTGTCACATGAAAATAATAAATCTTCCAAATGTCAGCCTCTAGCTTTCATCAGCCTGAGGCTTGCAGAATGCTCACGCAGTCACAGCCTGCCTGTTTGTACAACTAACACCCAACGAATGTTTGAATACCAAAATGTTAAGTCCTCTGTCTGTGGCTGTTTTTTTCCTTAGTTTTTTTTTTATATAACCTGTTCTGTAACGCATCAGTTTGTTTTTATAATCTAGTTTGTTCCTGGAATTTCTGCAGTTAATTTAGGCTTGAAACCTGAACTGTTTTCCATTCTCTGATTGGTGAGTGGTGTTTTTATGCCAGTAGTAGTCTCCTGTATGGTACTATTTACATAATATCGTGTATTCATATAAATGCGTTCATTTCTTTAAAAGTTTAAAGCTTTTTAGTTGTTGTGACGTTGTTGTCATCTTTTTATATAACCTTAAACCTGCTCCTGTGTCTCTTTCTTCTGGCAGTAAGTTATTACACTCACATTATTGATTCTTGCTGAAGAGGTATGTCATCGCTGTCGTTTATTTCTTTTTTAGAGTGTAATCCTACCCCTGAATGTTGACTTTCTTTTTTTAATTTGGAACACCAGAGCCTTTTCATTGATGCTCTTTAGGTTTTTCCACCGTAGGCTCTAGAATGCTCCTAGTCGCAGTAGCCTACTTCCTCTCTGGCTGTACGGTTGCTCCCATCTTAAGCTCTGGCAAACCAGTCATTATTGTTGACGTCAATCACAACGCAACTGGTGTGCCAGTACAGGAATGTCACCACAGAAACCAGTTTTAAAACTCTGGTTAATGCAGAGATTTACCTGATGGGCTTAATCAGCATTGTGTGAACTTGTTGGGTGAGGGCTTGAATATAACAGACGTTCGTTTACACGTAAAAGTCCCACAGTCAAGCTGTATAAAAGCCTACTAATAGAAACAGTAAAACCAGTCACTGTAATATATGCACACAGCCACAATCACATTCAGTTTTAAAGAGATTTAATAAAAGACTTTTTTTTTTGCAGTATTTCAAATATAATGTAACACTATCTGAGGTTTAGAAAAAGACAGAACACACTGACCCTGTGTAGCTGATTTCCCTAATTAATGCCAATTAGTTTTTACAGCTAATACCACATACTCACATATTAATTAAAAAATAAACACAAGGCACTTTTATGGCGCAACGAGGGAGATCACCATCTAATTTGTTACTTAAAATATCAACAAGCCCCATTTTATATAAATATATACAATCCTGTATAGAAAACAGTGTAAACCCTGAAGTGTCCAAAAAGAAATAGTTTATCCAATCTCTCGACATACTCAACAAAAACACACTGAAGACTAAATGGTTTGATGCCCAGCCGAGCTGTCAAGCAGCATGGATCTGAGTCGTACAACTGAGTCTTTGGTTTAATTGTGTTTACAGACCAACAAAGGAGTTTGGAGTCCTGCGCAGGGCGTAGGTCTTTCAAGTTAAGTGACTTATGTAAGGAGGCATGGCGCTGCTCCAGTACTGCATTAAATACCCATCCTTTTTTCTGCTGCTTTCTTTTAGTGGTAACGCCAGGTTTTAAAGGTCAGGATGGAAAGAGAAACTATTTTTACAGTGACTCGGGGCAGCTGTCAATGCTTTACATTTTTATTTACATTACATAAAACAAAGACTCGCACACATTGTTAACTCCACTCCCCTGGCCATGAACGCTCTTAGGGCCCCTCTCTGAATGGTTGTTTGACATCTTCAACCCAGAGAAGTGGCTCCACACCTTGATGGGAAGGTACATTATTACACTCCCTCGAGAGAGTAAAGTTCACTACAGCCTCTACTTTGTATTACAACTGCACTGCTGCAAAATTACCATTACATATAAAAGAACACATTTCTCGCTTTCAGATTCCTTTGTCCTCACTTCTTCATTCACTATAGTCTCACAAACCTGCAGTTCATTTATCACCCTTCATAATCTAATCATCTCATTTTATTCCTCTACATGTCCTCATTAATGCCTGTTGGTTTGGGATAACAATAAACTTCTAGCCTTGATGGGCCATTGGCACATGGTTGGATCCACAATGACGCTTTCTCCCATTTATATCGGACAAGTCACAGCTACACAGAAACAAACAACACCGGTACTTTACATGTGCAGTCGTATGCCGACGTGGTTTTTTTTGAGCGGTGTGCATCTGTTGCCTCTCTTCTGTGCAGTCTTTCTCCTCTGTGTCCCTCAGTCACATTCATACTAGCTCAGTTGTGAGTAAATTACCCTACCTTCTTTCTGTTTGGTGAAACATTAGCCCATGCAGCCAGTATGCAAGTAGAGTCCCTCCTGTTTCTCTCAGTCACCATATAAGGAAAAAGTAGTACCATGTCTTGGCAAACAGGCATATTCCAAACTCTTTACTTTGTTTTCAGCATTTTTATACATAGTCATTTCAAGTTTTATAACTTCTTGTGAAAATCCAGAAAAGGCTGCCGCGTCGGGCCCCAGAGGTACTTTGATAGTGTCGTTGGCACATGTGGGTGTTTTTGATCATGTTGCATAAATAGTTTCCTTGTTGAAGGCCGCTGGTCCGTCTTTGGTTATCCCAGGTTATTCCCCATCTGTTAACAGAATAGAAGGGAAAACATGAAGTATGTTGGTCCTTTAATTCCTCCTTATACTGTGAGGCTTAGCTGAGTGATGCTTTCATTTGCTCAGTGTAATTAATTAGAACTGCGTTTAAATTTAAAATGCTATAATAATCCATAATAATGTTTACCATACTGTAGTTGTACTATACTTCTACTGTATATATGACGCAATCAACATTAGCTGCTCCCCCAAAATTTATTTTCACAGCTTAAAAGTTCATCTGCCATTTTTTTGGGATGAAAAAGTTCTTTCAATTATATAAACATCATTATTTCTGTAATTATCCCGGCTATATATATAAATAAATGGCAATGAAAGCTGAACCAAACACATATTTGTTTATGTAAATACCTATTTCTGTTTTCAAACTGATCAAATAAATTCCCTATTCAAAATAAAATAGAAATATACTTCCTAAACACGGTTAAAATATATTTGTTTTCATGATTGATTAAGTTGTTCTTTCACATTTTACTTGTATGTAGTGTATTACACACTACTCTAACAAGTGTACTGGATACTACTGCATCTTATCAACTTTAACAATCCTTGCTTTTACTACTTTGATACCTAAGTTTGTTTTTTTGCTCATATCTCTTTCCCATCGCCCCTGCAGTGACAGACTACCTCAAAGCGGCTGTAGACCTTCTTCTCCTTCCTCATACTCTCTATCCTCTTCAGTAGTCCCTCCCGCTCCTGGCTGCTGCCCGGCGGCCGCAGAAATCGGTTCCTTTTCAGGGTGCTCTGGCCCTCCGTCGCCTTTTCTCCTGCATCGCCACCTCTGTCCCCTCCCGTTTCTTCTCGTTCCTGACGGTTTTTCTGGCTGTTGGCGGAGATTTGCTCCAGAATAACTTTGGTGTCGTCTCGTAGGTTGCTACTGAACAAAACAGAGCTGCCCTGGGGCTGGTATCGGGACGTGACGGATGTCCCCCCGGCTGACGTCTTGTGGTTGCTTGTGGTTTGGTCAGCAGCGGTAGATGTTGTATCTTTAGTTAACGAGCTTTGCCTTTTGCTTGAGTCATCAGTGACCTCTCTGACCGTGCTCATGCTCCTATCATCACCTGAGGTTTTCTTATCTTTATCTTTGGGTCCCAGGAATCCCTTTAGCCTCTGAGTCTGCTTCTTTAGGAAGTCGAGTGTCTTGCCCTCACCCTTTCCCTCGCCAATTGTGTTGATCGACGTATTAGATCCCATAATCTTTCTCAGTCCTTCCTTAGATTCCTCATGTGTCAGAGTTGAAGAACTGTGAGAGCGGCTCTTTTTCATTTCAGTCTTCTCTGCGTCTGTAGCATCTCCGGTCAGAATCTCCTCATCACAGGAGATGCGACGAGGATTCAGCCCCTTAAGCTTCAGCGGATCCCTCTTAAAGATCTTAGGTGAAGGGAGAGGCTTCAGAGACTTGAATATATCTTTCTTTTGACCTTCTGATGCATTGTCCTCTTTATGAGGCTGCAACGACTCTGAAGTCTTCGTAGAGCTCGTAAAAGGCTTGGCAGTGATTATTGATGGTTTTGAAGAACTAAATGAAGACCTGCGGGTGAGCTCTGCCAGTTTTGCAGAGATGTCTGGCTTTTTTGGTTGTGGTTCTGCTGAACTGTTGGAGCCACTTGGGGGCTTTGAAATTGTTGCAGTGTTGAGAGGAGGTTTCTCAGAAAGATCTGGCTTCTTTTCAGCAGGCTCGGGGGCTTTTAGCGTTGTCTCTGTCTCCATTTTTGAGGCTTTTCTTTTGGCAGCCAGATCTTTGAAATACTGCAGTCGACTGGCTGGGTCATTCATGTTCAAAGATGACGATGTTGTGACTTCAGGTTTTTCCGCAGCTGGTGTTATCTTTACTTCTATGGCAGTTTTCACAGGTTCTTCTTTAATCTCATCTTTCAATCGCATCTCCCGTTCCTCTTTCTGTTGCTGTTGGTCCGTCACCTCTTCTTCTTTCTCCATCTCCTTTTCTTTCTCCTTGTCTTTTTCTTCAGCTTTCTTTCGCCAATCAAAAGGTTCACGAGAATAAGACCTCCTCTTTTCTAGGATCTGGGCCACAATTGAGGTGGTGCGTCCTGAGTCCAACTCCTCGTCTTCCTCTGTGGCTGGTTTTAAACCTAAGCTACCACTGTGTATCTCTGCCTTGGAAGATGAGAATATAAGCGAGGACCGCAGACGAGAGCTACGTTGAAGGAGTGGGTTAATTCGTGACCGGAATGATTCGTGTTTGGACAGAAAGAGATCTGGAGTCTCTTTCATCTCCGTATCAGCAGCCCCTTCCTTTGCTGCACCCTGGTCTTTCTCCTTTTCCTTTTCTCTCTCCACCTCTCTGTCTTTTTTCTCCAGTAGAGATGTTCTCAAATCAATGCGTGAGGGAAGTAGATCCTTGGACGATGGCAGGGCCGAGTCTTTATTACTGCTCTCAGGTAATACCGGCTTTCCAAAGCGTGGTCTCAAGATATCTGGCCTGGGCTTGGAGGGAACATTCGGTGGCTCCTTTATTCCAAAGCGTGGAGCTGAACTTTCAGTTGCTGTTGGTTGCTGAGGTTGTGGAGGCTCTTCAAACGCATCAGGCCCCATAGGTTGAGACAGGCCTTCTTCTCCACCATCCTCATAAGTACTAAGGTAAGAGTTGATTCTCCAACTCCTCAGGCCTTGCTTTACGCTTGCATCTTGATCGCATTCTTGATCAGATGGTTTGTGGTATTGCTTCTTCTCTGGTGGATGAGGCTGCGTAGGTGAGCTCTGACAGGCATACGCCTGACCTATGGTTGGCCTCTTATTAGCGGATCCTCCTCCATACCTCCCAGCTAGCGGAGGGGCTGGGTGCCCCTCAGGTCCTCCCAGGTCCTCAGATGAAAAGTAGTCTCTGCCGTAGTTCCCAGGTGGAATCTCGAGATCTGAGCGATGGCTTGAGTCTGAATACTGGTCGATGGAGAGGTGTGGAGGACGGCCTCGAAGTCTGTCGTAGTGTCCGTGACCAGAATCAAGCCCAGGCTCGTCAGTGTAGTAATGACTACTGTGAGTCTGTTCCCTGTAAAGAGAACACAGTTTTTCTTATTTGCTTCATTTTAAATTCATAGTTATGTGTAATAGTTACATATAAAGACATAGATAGACATGTAACGACATAATAATTTGTGAATCATTCTGATTCCAGACAGCAGGTATTAAAGGATTAACTACCTGTGGAAGTCAGTCTCATCCAAGTTGTTCATGACTCTGTGCTTCATGTATTGCCTTGAAGATGTATAGTTTTCCTGGGTTCCTTCTGCATAGCTATGCCTCTTGTAGGCACTGCTACTCATCTCCATCTGCCTGGACACTATGGACCGTCCCTGCTCTAGGAACGATTGCTGCAGACGAAACTGTTGCTGTGAATACTTCCCAATTGTAATTCCTGCCCCAGGTTCCATTGAATGACGATACGGGTCATTCCTCCGGAAGCCAATTGCAGGGTTACGATCAGAGTCCCCATAGGGGAAGGCAGAGGGAATCTCAGGCTGCCTTCGGTAGCCTAAAGGGTTACGCAAAGACTGGGTCCTCTTCAAACCGAACTGGCTGCTCATGTAACTGCTGGTGCTGCTGGTGTCAGAGAGAGCAAGTGCTCCATTGGATGGGTCAATGACTAGAGGCTCTGACTGAGCAAAGAGGATGCGAAACTCTTCATCAAAGGTGGCAACCAGCTCCCCGAGGAAGAGGTGGGCAACGCAGCGGTGGATCTTCTCATAGGACCACATGAAACTAGAAGAACATAAAAAAGAACAATGGATGCAGAAATTAATTGCAAAGATTTACAGATTAGATGGCATTATTAAGTGAAATTGTACTTAACGCGATTAAATGACTCACCTGTAGTTCCCACTGAGCACCGCCCTGCAGTCAGCCAATAAGAAACGATCTTTCACCTGCCCCTTAAAGGACTGCCCCGTCCGGGAGTAGTAGGTTATTCCTGCCACAGTCCTGACACGCATCATCTATAAAACCAAAATTTCAACTTTGTTATGGACGTACACAAGCATTAGTGGCAATAAGTAACATAACAGATGCCACATGAGGACAATCTGTGAGTCCGGTCTATATTGAGGAAATATAAAGAAATGGCAAACTCACAGGAATTAATTCCAAGTTGACTTTGCAGTTGATGACCATAGAGACAAAATGGTGACATTCATGCTCATCCAGTAAAATGTAAACGGGAACGTGGCGTGCTGCTGCATCCAAGAGGTCAGAAAAAATGTCAACGTCTGTGAACATGTCCATCACCACAGCAATAACCTGGAGCACAAGAGCAAACACAAGAAGTTAGGTTGGTTCAGTATAATTGCAGTTTTGTTACTCTAATTTTATTCATATTTTGTAGACTTGTTGCTGCTGGTTAACTTAATGTGCACTTAAAGTGCTACCCCATGCACATTTACATAACTGGAAGGAACTCTGGCAGCTGTTCATTTTGTTTATCAGCAGTAGAAGATAGAAGCATAGAACATTATGTTTTTGTGCAGGTTTATGGTCCTTTTGAGTGGATTGTGTCAAGGTTTCTCCTAAAAATGTGCACAAATTCACATCTTAAGACACAACTGAAGAGAAGTTTTTGTCCCTCACACAGCTGCACTTATTCAGCAAAAGAATCAAGTCTATTTCAGGTTTTAAAATAAACACATGTACAATAACACCTCTTAACAAAATAGCAGACAAAATGAGCTTTTACCGGCACTCATTATATCAGCAGAACAGTGTGGGTGGATCTCCACTAAATTTACATAACAAACATATAAAGAGATTAACGACTTGTGTCTCTTTAAACCTATCTGTCCTTCATGTGCATGTTACAACATTTACTTTATGCCTGAACGCAGGAGAGACGCTTTCGTCTCTCAGTTTTGTCAGCGTGAAAGAGGCAGTCGTGTTGTCTCTGAACACACAGGGAGTAACGTAGCACAGATAAAGTCATAACCCACCACACGGACAGGTTTGACAGCTCGTCACATCTGGCATCAACGCGTCTTCTAATCATATTTTTAACTTAGCTAAAGGCCAGCCATGCAGAAATGAATCTAACAGGGAGTGGTGGCAAAGTTGACGGAGGCAGATAAAAAGTGAGATTAAACTAACAACGTGATAACATAACCAATTATAACCCTTTATCTCACCTTTTTCCCCCCTTCTGAGGAAATAACAACTTGTACAACACATATTGATAAGACAGCGAGAGGACACTGGTGTGTTCTTACATCACAGGTGCTCCCACCCACATGTAAACAGAGAAGGAAGTGTATGCGCGTCCAAACAAATACATATTTAGCATATTTGTAGGTGCATGAACAGCTTTGATCCCTTCCCCGCCCAAATACCTGTGAGAATCAAATCAGACGTGCTCATTTTAACACATTTATCTGTTTCCCATCTTCACTTATACTCACTTGTCGTGCATTCTTGATGAGTCTCCTGGCCTGCTCCTTGATGCTCGGCATGTCTGGGTCCGACGGGTTGACCAGAGTGGTGACTTCCGTCGGCCCGACAAAGCTGTGCTGCGGCAGCGGCCAGCCCAGGTCCAGCCCCGGGGCGGCCGTGTCCGACTGCATTGGCCAGTAGGTATCGGAGGAGCCTTCTTCCTCTTGACCTCCCTCGTGGTACGTCAGCTCAGGAATGCCGGAGGTCTGGTTGGGCACCTGGATTGTGGACTTAATGTATTCGATTTCCGGCTGTGCCAGGAAACCAACCACTTCAGCGTGCTGGAGGAATTCATAGTAGCCCTGGTGTGATGGGAGACACAGAAGGTTAGTAGATCGTAAAACCGGTGTGTATGCCTTTTATACATCAGATTAGCACATAAGAACATAGAGAACAGCAGTGTTACCTTTATGTCACTTTCTATCAGAGCATCAATGGCCAGACGATACTCCTCCCGGTAGTGTGGGGGCAGGTAGTTCGGGTCGAGGGGGTTCTCCCCAATCGATGAACTCTGAGACCGGTGAGCCATTGTTGGAGGAGAGTCGGGTCAAGGTTCAGGGGTGAGAGGAGGAAGGACGAATCTGAACCTATGATTAAAAGTGAAAAAATGTTACACGCAAAAAGCCAGCTTCTAAGAATCTCGAGCAAAAGGAGAAACATCCAGGCACACAATTACAGATGAAATGTTGTCCTTGTGGGCTCACTGTGGTGTTTTCTGATAGTATATAGACCAAACAACTAATTTGACTAATTGCGACAATAATCAACAGATTAATCGACAGTCACAATAATAATAACTTCAATTCAGGTTCCAGTCAGATTGCTTCTGAAATTGCAGAAACTGTTAACACACGGCACTCCCGCGTCCGTGGTACACAATAGTTATAATTCAACTAAATATCCCTTTGGGTGGTGAGAGCAGAACCTCTTTGTGTCGGGATACACAAGCAGACAGATTACCTATAACTACTCACACAAAGCGTCTTTTGTTGCCGAGTCAAATCCAGCGTGGTGAGTTTAACAGGTACATCTTTTATATTATCCCAGCAGACGTTGTGAAAGATACTGACCGAAAACCAGTCGCAGATTCATATGAATCACGAAATATTAACTAGGTTATTAGTATTAATAATAGAAGGTCATGTTATATAAGTGTCCTATTTATTCTCTAATATCCAGTCAGTCTGACACTTTAATTAAACGAAAAACGTTTCTTGCCATGATGTTGAATTTAATGTTTAGATGAGAGTAATACAGCGCAGACACAATGTCAGACTTTATTTTTGTTTGTACGTTGCATCATTTGGTATTTTGTGTAACGTCAGTGCGACCTTTGTGTAGTGATATCTTTTGGAAGTTTTTCTGAAGCTCACTTCCAGGATTCAGAGTTAACTCGACGGAGCTCTCGCTGCTTAATTGCCTCTTTGATGAAACTCTAGAGCTGGAATCAGCAATGAATTTTCAAGTAATAACACCAATGATTAACTGAAATTCCACCTGGCTCGTGCATAAAAGTAAGAACAACGAAAAGCAACAGGATACAGAACATACAATGGGAGGAAGAGAGAGAAGAAAATGGAGGTTGTAAGGGAGAGGTAGGAGAAGACATGAAGAGGCGTATAGACAGGTTCTTTCATATCTCGGCTCAATAAACTTGTCGTGCTGGTGCGTCATGTTTCATGTAGCTACTCAGACCTCAGCGTGAAAAATCTGGCAGCAGATTGATTTAGAAAGGGCCTGCTGAGTGTGCTGTTAGCTGTGCTGCGACTTGAACAGACTTCATTTATGGAACATTGTTGCGTAACGTCCTGCGAGTGCACGTTGCTCAAATGAGAAATTTAGGATCGACTTTGCAAATATCCAGAGCTAAGGTCAACTCTTAAGGTCTTACTTAGACATTTTCGGGACACCTCACGAGGTTTTGGCTACCATTAGAGGAAAATTATCAGTGTGAAAATGATTTTTTAAACCGGTTTTGCTCATTTTAATTTCATGTACTTGTTTTTCACTTTAATTTTGTTCATCAAATGGTCAGAAATAATGAAAAAATGCATTGATTTCTCCTAAATAAGGATTATTGCTGTTAATGTACGTGGACCGATCTTCGTATTGTGCGGAGTCACCCCACAAAAGGCAAATTCTGAGCAAGGAAAAACCCTGTATGTGGACGAATACATTCTTTAGAAGCAACAGTCGTCACTCCAGACTCAAAAGACACAATAAGCCACAATCAGATAGAAAGCAAAGATACCAGACAATCAATAAATGAATCTTTTGGTCTGTAAAATAAACCTTAAAGCTGATGCCATCAAAGCACTAGCTTTGCCCCACAAACACTCTTAACTTTGCTGTCATAGAACAAAATATAAAGCTTTGTACTATCACGGCTGAGAGGAGACGTCACGTTAACTTAGACAATTATCCAAAACATTTCAAATAGACTTTAAATGTACATTTGGCCAGCGTTGTGTGGAATTATTTGGTTGACTGCTTCCACATGTTTGAGTAAATCGCTGCCATCATTTACAAGATGTTGTTTGGCATTTGATAAAGGAAGGAGGAAAGAGGATGAACACCAGTGACAAATGGCTCGGGCTTGACTCCAACCCACGACACAGTTATGAAGAGTCTGCTGAGCCAACCAGGACACCCCCTCATTGATATTTAATGTGCTTCTGACAGCTGCACACTGAGCGGGTCACCTGATGGCAGAGATGGCAGTTAACAGACACTAAACTACTGAAGTATTTAAAGTAAGCTGGTTTAACACTTGGTAAATCTCAGGGGAATATACACGGGTTCCTTTTGGACATGAGGTCTAAACAGAAAATATGGATGGAGCAGCGTGAAGAACTATGACTGACTGTCAGTGAGAGGAAATGATCAGGGTGTGTGTAACCAGGAATCTGGGTGGGTAGGTGATTTATAAAATCGTACCTGCTTCACAAGTGTTTGCTTTCTGTAAACTTCCAGGCGCACTTGAGAGATCAGTGCAGCTGATAGCGAAGGGGCCAAGCGGTAACCCACAATCACTGGGAGAGCCCGACTTACTCAGCGACCCAGTGACTCATCGAGTCGCCTGGTCTGGCGTAGCCTGAGGATAACTTGCAACAGACTGCTGTGTGGTGATTCATCTGCCAGCAAAATGGCCGACATCCTGTTTCCTTACTGGTTTTGAGCCATAGAAATTGGGCCTTCGTGGCGTGCTGTTCTCTTTCCATCGTGGGCAGGGAGGTATGCTGGACCACAAGCTGGTTCCATGGAACCAGTTTCCTCCCGCTTAGTTTATAAACTGGAAAAGTCACAAGTACTTTGATGGGTTTCATGTTTGTTCTTATGTTAAAGTACTTTGTTGTAGCCGAGTTGGGGTTAATTTGCATAAAGGCAAACTGTGCATACCTGAGGAGTGACAACAACAGCCACAAATTGAAAGATGTGCACCTGTTTTCACTGCTCATGAAACCTCAGAAAAGACAATGTGTGGCATCACAACAGCAGCCACAAACCCAGCGTGGGCGCCATTTAAATGATGGAATAAACAGTACTGCTGTTCTTTCCATTATCAATCAATAGGCAGTTACAATCTTGACGTATCTCAAATAAAAGAAAGCTCATCACAGTTTCCCAGAATTCAAGGTGATGTCTTTAGGTTGTGATTGCAGGGAAGGAAAGCAGCGACACTGAGTACTGGGAACTGTTGGTGGTAATGTAAAACCCCTTAAACAAACAATTTATCATCAGAATGTTGGCAAGTTATCATCTAAGCAGAAGACAGTGAGGCAATGCTGATTGACCCTGAGGTGATAATGAGTAAAGCGGATGAGTCAAGAGTACAGTGACACTAAACTGAGCCTGGAGGTTTCTTATTCACCCTCCTTCTCCTCTTCCCTTCTGGGTCACTGCAGAATGAGGCAGCAGAGGAACAACAGCATGTAAGAAGCATGACAGACTCTCCTCCCCTCACCTGTCTGACTGGCAGGATATTTAAACAAATACCGCTGCTTTGTTTGTTGTTATAGCAACTGCAGCGGGCATCAAACTGTAGAAAGTGACACATGACGATCGGGATCACTTGCTCGTTCCTCCCTTTGGCTGTAAAGCTCTCCGTTGCCCACACAAGTACGAGGCTGCCCTAAATGGCACCATAAACAAAGGCGCTCTGAAACACTAAACCAGCACAGGACGGGCAGGCGGGCGGCAGCTTCTCAAGGCCGACGAATCCCAATATCGAGATGAGCCCAATGTTTGCTCACTAAGCGTGTAAATGGCTCATTCTCGGCATTCCTGTATGAACAACGACACGAGAGGCGGTTGGGAAACGGTGAGCGAGGAGCCGAGGGAGGGAAAAATCCATCTGTCTCGACATGCGAATCAGACAAATAAGCCCGAGGACACACAAACTACTAAGAACAAACTCCTAAAAAAAAAAAATCTTCTGCCTCTCTGCTCTCCCTCATGTGAACACGCCTCACTAAACAAACACCATGATTGATCCGGCACGGCTCTCTCGGTCGATTCATTTTTGGTGTTACAACCCAGAAGAATAGCTGAGAACTGGTTTGGAGGGATGAGCCGCTAATCTCCTGATGCCGCCGTCAGGACCTTTCACTGCCACTTTCTGTCAGAGAGGTGCAAACACAAGAGCGCGACTTGTCTCTGCGTATATCATCACACCTCAGCGCGACTGTTGAATGCCGCACAAAAGACGGCTCAAGGTCAGATGAATGCGTACAGTATGCGAGAACACATCCTCCCTCTTTCTGCTTTTTTTTTTTTACACAGCGGCACTGCTTGAAAAACAGGTCCACTGAGGTCCCCGTCATCTGTTCCAACTGCCTCGGGGCCCTGCGGTCATCTTGAGTGGAAAACTCAGCAGCTTAGGCACGAAAATATTCCCACTTTAATTCCTCTTTTCTCTCTCTCAAAAAAAAAAGCACAATATTTTTCTCACATTTTCTGCACAGACAGACTTTGCAGCATATGCAGCTCATGAATGAGCCTCGGACATATGGCTCGTGTGACAAGATCGAATTTAGAATAAGAAGAAGCACACAGGCACCACAATAAAAAGAAAAGAGCTGGCACTACAAAGTTTTTCCCCCTCAAATTATAACCACATGGCGGAGTATTCCTGCGCAGTGACTCACTTTGAATGGAGGTGAAGCTGCTTGTTTGGCTAAATGAAATTGTTATGTGTCATAAAAGACACATTTAGAGCCTATAAACCAGAGTTAGGAGCAGACATCTTACTTGCTCAACATGATTGGAGGGCAGGGGGATGTGCAGTGTTAGAGGCATCTCAGTGACAGTGACTGGCATTGTGCAGCCAAGATGCTTGTAAAAGTGTCTGCCTCCTTTTTTTTTAAATTTATTACCTGCAGTTCCCTAATAATAGCTACAGCACAGCCATGTTATTTCCCTCAAGTGTCTGTATTTTTTCTCTCTCTCTCTCTTTCATGAATGTCTTCAAAGGGCTGGAGAGAGAAGCAGTTTGAATGCAGCTTGTGTGCTGTAATAACAATACAGTTCAGGTTTTGCAACGCACAGCAGCTACCAGGTGACTTAATCCTCCACCAAGTGCTGCTGAGGAAAGCAGCATTTCACTGTTTTAAATGAATGAAGAAATGAATAGACAATAATAGATGAGAAGAGATTAGAAGACAGGGTATGATGAGGGTTGAGTTAGGAGAGGATAAAACAGGACACAGCAGAAGTCCACATAGTTGTGTTGCCCCAAAATGTCACACCGGCTCTGTTCTTCCCACTTCGTACCTCCACACTTTGCAGCTCAGCTTCTCTTCTCCTTGTACCGTCGCTTGTTGTCTTCTTCCAGTCGCTAAAAAAAACCCAACGTTACATTCCTCGGACCGGACCGGAGCTCCACCCAAACCCCCCCACCCCCTCCGGTGTGCAGCCTCCACGGGCACCGACCAGCAGAGCAGAGGCGAGCCGACGCGGACACTCCGGGGCCCCGGGCTGAGCGCTCCAGTCGGCGGTTGTGTGCGTGTGAGAAGCTCCGGGGAGCCGCCGACCGATGAGTCGAAGCGAGCGAAGCGCGGTGGTGAAGGAGGAAGGATCAGGGCGACTCCTGTCGAGGCAGGGCTTTCCCACCGGTGAGACTCCTCCCAGACCCAGTAGATCAGTGGGAACACACGATCATTGGAGGCTCCGGCTCTGTGGCACGTTTCAAAAGTGGCCTTGATGCCTCACTGCTGCTAATTGGAGTTTTATGTTGCCTTCAAGACACAGAAAGTTGATCCAAACTTCAAGCAAAACTTTCACAACTGAGTTTTATGTGCCAAGAGACAGCTTTTCTAAAAAAAATAAAATAATAAGAGTCTTTTTAATCCTCACTGCTGTATTTGCATTATCCACATTTACCTGCCAACTTTATATATTAAGTTTAAAACACTACAGTTACAGTAATTATGGAAATCTGCTTCATTATTTTAAGTATTGAGGTTAAAACCCTGGAATATTACTACATTATATGACTATTAATACAAATCAACCTGACTTAAAGGTTAAGGTTCAAAACCAATACAGTATAATGTATAATACAAGTTAACCTGACTGATTTAAGCATTAAAGTTAAAACATTACAATATTATTAGTTTAATTTCACCTTAAATATCAATGCAAAGACTCTACAATTTAATTCATCATGTGACTTTACCTAACAAGTTTAAATATTACAGTTAAGGCACCACAATGTTGTTAATTGTGCAGATTTTCCTAGGTGTTAAGGTTAAGACCATACAATTACATATAAGTACATATAAGTTAACCTGGCTGATTTAAATACTAAAATTAAAACCCTATAATAGTAATAATTATGCAAATTTACATGAGTGATACAAATCTTACACTGATATTTGTTCTGTAATTGACTAAACATTAAAGATAAGATCACCCCAATATTGTAAGATACCATTAAGAAGTAGTTTGAGTCGAAGGTGAGCTGGTGTGCTCGAGCTGCGGTCAGTGTAGAGAGGCAAGAACTTTATAGATCTGCACATTCTGGAAGAAGTAAAAGTGTAGAGTTGCATATTTTAAGGCAGAAGGGATTATTTTAATGGAAAAACGTCTGAATTTATAACTTTAATACACAGAGATGAGAGTTCGGGGCCTTAATCAAGAACCAGAGAGGGGCTGGTAGTAGTCAGGAAACTATTTCTGAGCGAGTTACTAACTTTCTGATCGCTCTGTAGTTAAGAATTTGACCACAATTGCCTAAACTTGCCGTCAGTGGAACTTTTCGGCAAATAGCTAATTTCACAACGAATGTGGTTTCTTCGAAGGTCATGTTCCTGCCTGAACCTCTGTGTAAAATGAGTCACGTATTTTGTTTTTCTCCATGGCAAGAACTCTTGCACTGACTCAGCAGACTCCCGCAGTTCCCCTTTCTATACGAATCCTCTGTGAAACCTGCCTCGCCGCTGCAGGCTGTACCCCTCACTTCCTCCTCCTCAGACGTGAACTGGATCTGTCAATTCTGTTTTGCTAAAGGGCTGCACGGCTCAATCAATCAGATCCAGGGTCGCCGTTTAACCGCCACGTGTAGCTGATGCAGGGTTTTTGCCGTTTTTTTTCTCACACTCGGTGCCAAAACCTGACTGTTATGTTAGTTAGTTTGCATATTATGAACCTCATGACCAAAGTTCCAGTCCTTTATGTTTCGCTCTGTTGCTTTTTGTCCGTCGTTATTTGCTTTCGCTTCTTTTCTTTTTTTTTTTATTAGAATTATTGTTCTCAGACCTGCACACAAGTAAAGCAGCTGTAGTGACATTAAACAAGGTGTAGTACAGATAAAAGAAGTTTTATGGGATGTCCTTTGTCCCGAAACGTGTCTATCACACAGAACACACCTTGTTTGATAGGCCTCTGATAACACACACATGCATTTAGTGCTCTGCAGGGCGTGCCTCATGTTTGAGCGTCCATGTCCTAGTCTGCTGCTCACACACACACACACACACACACACACACTGCAGAGGCCATGTTTCTGAGCTCCAGCTTCTTTTCCGATTAAATGTGCAACACTCAGCTCAACAGAGATGTGAAATGAGAGTGTTAGCAACTGTGTGAGAGGCAGAAACCCAACACACTGAATGCGGTGAAGGGATAAACAATGACAGGAGAAAGTTGTACGAGTGTTTGCTGCTCTGATAACAAACAGCAGCAGGTAGAGAGACGCTGAAACGCAGGGCGCGGCCGCTGCGAGGAATGCGCTCATGGCATCTTACCACACCCAAACCTCCCTCACCCTGCCTCCCCCCCCCCCCCTCTCTCTCTCTCTCTCTCTCTCTCTCTCACACACACACTCTCTCTCTCTCTCTCACACACACACCCTCTCTCTCTCTCTCTCTCTCTCTCTCTCTCTCTCTCACACACACACTCTCTGTTGTCCTCTCGCCCACTCTCTCTCTCCCTGTTCTCCTCCCTCTCTGAGTCACCTGGCGGCCTTTTGAGCAGGTATGCAGGTCCGGGCAGGAGCTAAATCCTGGCATGCATCTCGGCATACCTGGCAGAGGAGCCAGAGACTGTTTGAATTCAAACAAGCTTTATTGAGAAGGAAGTTGGAGTTCAGTGTTGACAGTTGCGGTTCCGGTGACCTTATTTAATCCGATTTATGCCAATTATCTGTATATACAGAGCCCTGTAGTCATACACCGGATCAGGTTCTGCAATGTGACGAGGCTGGGCAGTTTGGCAATTAAAGGATTTACATAAATAGAGTGGACTGAAAACTATGAACAAACAGAAACTTTTTATTAAATTATATTATATTATTGTATTATCTCACAGTATGACCAAGTTTCAATTTCCAAACCACAGGAGCTACAACTTTTTAGTAAAGTGAAATGAAGTTACTATTATTTATTTATCACTGAAGAAGCCGTTTACGTAATAACTTATTAAGTTATTGGCTGGTTATTACATTTACAAAGATTTATTTTTAGCAGACTAGTCACATAATAACGTATTACCTTATCAACCAAAAGATATAACGTTATCAGTTCAGGACTTTTATTACGTTATTGGCCTATTTCATTTTAAAAAGTGCTCATTTATCATGTTATCAGCAGTTGTTACGTGATCGACTGTTATTACATCATTGATTTCTACAAGCACATTTAAAGCAGCCAAAATACTTTCTAGGAGAAAAATACGATGTTATTAATTAACCTAAAGACCACATATTGAGGTTAAGTTTTGGTTTTTTTTGTTTGTTTTTTATTACCATGTTGTTTATGGTGAGAATTTACTTGAGTAAATTAAATATTAGAGATTAAAAACCCACAAACGAATCTAGAATACAGCTTTACCCGACTATAATAGATATAAAGACCCTACATTATTATTAATTATGGCGATTAACTCGACTAATTTAACACTAAAGTTATGAAAATAATCAACTTTAGCTACATGAACCTAATACACAGAAGTGTATTGTGATAGATTTCTTTCTTTCTTTCTTTCTTTGGACGGGACAGTGCATATTTATGAACATACAGTCTCAATAGTTTACACAAGGTTGCAGCAAATACGCTGAATTTAGCACAGTTTCCATCTGTTGTCCCACACAAAAAAACAACAATATAGTAAAACAAGACAATGATGATAAATGAATTCTGACTGGGTTAAACCTACCCTGAAGTGCCATTATCTCAGTGAAGTGCTTTCTAGACATAGCCTGTCATAAAGTGTAGTTATGGTGCCAGCTTTTCTGAGTGTTCACATGTTTGATTGTTAATCATCCATGTCTTATACTGTCTCTTAAAACTGACAAAGGTGGAGCTTTCTCTGACAGCTATAGGTAAAATATTCCAGTTTGTGTAACCTTTAATAGAAAATACATTCTGTGCAAAGGAGGACTGTCTAAATTATACTTCACAGTCTTGCCTGCTGGCCGATCTTGTACTAATAGTCACTCTGGAATTTAGTGCTTCAGAGATTAAATTAACATCTTTATGTCCGTTTTGAAAGGGACAAAAGTCAGATGAGAGACATGAGACCAAAGCAGAGTCACACTTATTTCAGAACGCTTTTAACTCCACCTGCTGCTGCGCGTCTATAACCGACGTCGCTTTTGTTGCAGGTTAGATTTAATCTGCATTTTCGGGCCTCAACGGAAAATGTTCTTTAGCAAAGTAGAGCAGCGATACAAAGAGGTCACTCTGCGCTCTTGTCTTGTCTCTCTCTCTCTTTGTCCGTCTCTAAGCCTGCATCTCTGTGGCCCTGTGAGCTTTCCCAGCATGCTTTTCTCACGCTGTAATGTCACACCTGAGTATAAGGTGACTCTCTGGAGCCCGAGGCTTCGAGGTCATCTTTACACCACTGTGCCGAGAGGAAAGGTGTACGCGGTACAGTATAGGTGGTTGTGTAAGCGGTGGATGTGGTACGCCGTGTGTCTGTTGAGTCTCATACCAGCGACACTGCATTCCCATTACCACCCACTTTATAATGAAATGTAGCCCTTCGGTCTGTTTTTTTCCACAGAAGAAGATAATTAGCAAGAGAGTAAAACATGATCCTGTAAAGTAAAACAGTGCTGTCAGAATGTGTCTCTGTGTGTAACCGAGACACACTTTATTGTTCCAACAAAAAAAATACCTGAATAATCACTGTCAAGTATTTCTAAGTGAGTTTTTGCCTCATGAGGCTGCGCGTATGTGTTCCTTTCTGCTTCAGCCAAACGGGAGACTATGACAAATGTTAAAATCAGTTTTTAGTACCGGGTGGAGCCTTATTATGACCAGTAAACAGCTTAAGTAGAAGGAAAGTCCCCACAGTGTGTGCAAAGGTGTTTCATTTACAGTAGGTAAGTATGCATGGTGTTTGTGTGTTTAAGAGAGGCAGAAAAAACATCCAACCAGTGTCACTGCATGCCTTGGACAGGTGTTGTCAGCTCGTTGCTATCATTACTGCAGTCGTGAAAATGATAATAATGATTATTTAGGGAACATCACTCATAATGTAACTGACAGGATACAAAGTCCAAGTAAAGCAGGAGCTGTTTTATCAAAGTCTGACACCATCGTCCTGCCGTAACACTCCTGCTTATATTTTTTTTTAATAATCATGACATTTGAAACAGAAAACAACAGAAGAATACAGCAGCAATTTTTGCAAACTAAGAGAAGACTTCCCATTTAGACAATCTTGTTTTATTGTTATACGTCAGCAAACGCGTCAAACATTAAGCGCCAGCGAGGGCTCGGTCTTTACCTTTGGACTTTATTTTAAACTCCCCCAGACAGGATGGCTGCACTCGACAACCTGAGGGAGCACTCCTGGCTCCGACATAAATATTAATAATGCGCTTGAGGTTAAACGACACATACTCGGGTCCTAAAACAAGTTTAAGCACGAGAGAAGTGCTTTTCAAAACACCCCGAGAGATTCTATAGTTTTACGCTCCTTCAAAGTGGAGCAGCGACACAGATGTGCAGCGTTTGAACCAATAACTTGTTAATTTTCCACAACTGTCATATGTGATCTGCTGCAGACAGACAGATGGGCTGATAGAGGTGGAAAAAAAAGCAGTGATTGATGTCTGACAGAGCAGTTTAGACTCAGACTGATAAAGGGAGCCGGTTTTAGATGTGATATCTAATCGTGATCGTGTTTCATTTCTAAAGATAGACTTTTTTTTCACCCAGCTGTTGTCATTTTCTCTTTCCTTTCCACTCACCTTCACTTATCACAGGTGTCCTCTCTGCTTCTGCTCGAGGTCTCTTCCCGGTAAAAGGGCGTTTTGTTTTCCTACCAAGCGCTTCCTCGAAATGAATCATCGGATTTGTTGGGTTTCTCTCTGTAATGAAATTCTGTAGAGTCTTGACTTTACTATGTGAAGCTAAATAAACTACACTTACACATTATTTATTCTTACATTAAAGCTATAGGGACAAATTAAAGAACATGTTTTACTTGTGTTCAGTCGAGCTCCTGCATTACTTCACCTACTGTATGTAAAAGAAAAAAACAGGATTCATTTTCATCCGTGAAAACGTTGCGACTTTGTTTCGGCAGATTACTTTCATCGTGGTCATTCTGGAAGCTCCTCAGCTCATCAGGATGACCCTCGATGG
The DNA here is from genome assembly GCF_000690725.1 of Stegastes partitus. Classification (NCBI taxonomy): domain Eukaryota; kingdom Metazoa; phylum Chordata; class Actinopteri; family Pomacentridae; genus Stegastes; species Stegastes partitus. The sequence goes on from NW_007577777.1 coordinate 484,234, forward strand.
TTTGCCATTAACTCTCCAGTTTCCAGCACTCAGACATCATATGTAAGTACTTGTTGGAATGGAAAGCACATTCTACTTATTGGAAATGATCTTGTGGCAGCATTCTTTAAAATACTTGCTTCCACTGTGCACCAAAAGATGCCGCTCTTGTTTTCAGCTGCACTGCAACTGCAGAAACATGGACGCATAAGCCAGCTGTGTTCTGCTGCCCTCTGCTGAACTCAGCTTCACTGTGCTCTTGCTTGAAGTTTGGAAGAAAAATAGACAAGATGTGAGGAAACAAAACCAAAACTCAGTCAGTATAGATGTTCGAAAATAAAACCAAAACTCAATCAGTCAGTACAAACAGCTGACACAGAAGACCTAAGGCCATTCCACTATTGCATAATAAAAACGCAAATGTGGCGAAGAAAATGAAAAAAATATTACATGGGGAAAATATGAAACCTATCTATGTGTCTGGTATCCAAATATAAGGATGATTATAGTCAACACAGTGGAAAATATCAATAAATAGAAGTTTAAAAACAGAAAATGAGCTCGAGAAAGAGAAACAGAAGAATAAACTACTTGTAACAACTGATTGAAGGGGGAAAAAATCAAATTTTTTTCACCTACCGGCTGATCAGAGGTTAAAGGTGAAAAATAAAGCTGCTCTACATGTCTTTTAACACTTGAACTGATACTGTAGAAGTATATATGTATTTGTATGTATGAAACCAGAAGTTTACATACACTGTATAAAAAGTCATATATCCTTTTTTTTCTCACTGTGTGACATTAAGTCAGACAAAACGTTTCCTGTTTTAGGTCAGTTAGGATTACCAACATTATTTCTATTTGCTGAACACCAGAATAATGAGAGAGAGAATTTTATGGAGAATTTTTTATTATTTTCTTCAGAGTCAGACGGTTACATACATTTCTTTAATATTTGGTAGTGTTGCCTTTAAACTGTATGACTTGGGTCAAATGTTTTGGGTTTCCTTCCACAAGCTTCTCACAATAGTTTGATGAATTCTGGCCCATTCATCCTGACAGAACTGGTGGAACTGAGTCAGCTTTGTTGGCCACGTGCCTTTTCCAGCTCTGACCACAAATTTTCTCCAGGATTGAGATCAGGGCTTTGTGATGGCCGCTCCAACACACTGACTTTGTTGTCCTGAAGCCTCTTTGTGACTAACTTGGTGGTATGTTTAGGGTCATTGTCCATCTGGAAGACCCATTTGAGCCCAAACTTTAACTTCCTGGCTGATGTCTTGAGATCCATCCATCCATTATCTATACACCGCTTAATCCTCACTAGGGTCGCGGGGGGCTGGAGTCTATCCCAGCTGACTCAGGATGAAGGCAGGAGACACCCTGGACAGGTCACCAGTCTATCACAGGGCTACACTTAGAGACAGACAACCAAGCACACTCACATTCACACCTACGGACAATTTAGAATCACCAATTAACATCAACATGTTTTTGGACTGTGTGGGAGGAAGCCGGAGAACCCGGAGAGAACCCACGCTGCACGGGGAGAACATGCAAACTCCACGCAGAAAGATTCCGGTGCCCCCACCAGGAAGCGAACCGGCAACCTTCTTGCTGTGAGGAAACAGTGCAAACCAACCGCGCCACCTTGCAGCCATGTCCTGACATGTTGCTTCAATATTTCCACATAATGTTCTTTCCTCATGATTCCATCTATTTAGTGAAGTGCACCAGTCCCTGCTGCAGCAAAACACCCCCACAACATGATGCTGATATCTGGAAATTGTACCCAAGGATGAAGCAGACTTGTGGACGTCCACAATTCTCTTCCTGATATCTTGAATGATTTCTTTAGTTTTTCCTACAATTTGTCACAAAAGGAAGCAGCATGTTTGAGGTGTGCCTCCAGTTAACGCAAATGTTGTCAATGAACCTATCAAAAGCTTCCAAAGCCATGACATCATCATCTGGGCTTCCCCAAATAGTTGTATAGTAATAATAGTAATCTTAGTTAAACATTCTTTATTGTCATTGCACAAAAACACAATGTAAACTTAAAGGTTTAGTCTGATTTAAAGTGAGATAGTGAGGAAAAAAAGGTTGTATGTCTGCTCATACAGTGTATAGAAACTTCTGGTTTCAAATGTATTAGATTAAATTATATTAGATTATTATATTTAATTACTAAATCTATCATCTAACTATAGTTTGAGGCATATTTTTTCTGCCTTGTGTCCATGTTGGGGTCCCATACATGATGCTTGCTTTTTCGCCCACATAGATAAAAAAAAAAGATTAAACTCATAAATTACATCTGTGTTCAGAACAACAAGACGTCACACAACTTGTTGATTCAGGTGAGCGACGCTTTATCAGTGTTGTTGAATCATGTGCTGCGACAAGAAGGAAAACGAAACTGATGTTAGGTTTCGTTTCTCTGAGCGGCCGCAGCTCCCAATAAAAACAGGAGCAGCAGCACAGCGACGCTCACAAGACAGACGGAGATCACATCAGTGCGTCCTGCCAAGAGCTCTGCAAATACCGGATTATCAAACAACATGTCTACAGGTAAAGTTCAACACTTTTTATGGAAATCTTGTGTGTTTTAGTTTATTGCATTAATTTATTTAATTTTATTTTGTTATTTAGACCTGTCATTGTTTCAGCATAAACATTTCCAACCTTCATAGTTGCACTTGCAGCTTTTCTTGCATTTGCATATTTTGTTAATTTAGATGTCCTAATTGATAGAGAATGGTGTGGCGCCTAATTTACATAAAATAAACTGAAATCTTCCTTGTACTTGTTTGTGTTTGTTAAGGTTTTGATTTTTTTTTTTTTTTTTCATAGGAAGTTTTGGATCTGTCTTTATAGATTTCTGAGCTGCTACTGATTCTGCGTGTTTCTGGTCTATCAAACTTCTAATTTAACCCTTAATGTAACCAAGTGTAACTGGACGTTGCGCATATGTTGTTGCGCACTACAAACAGCGACGTAGGTTTCGTTTCAGGCTTTTCTTTGCATCTCTGCTCAGTTTATCACATCGTGAAAATTGCAAGATAAAAATGTCTGCAGCAGCGGTAGACAAACAGAGAGCTCTGTAACCACACAAACCAACTGTCGCGTTTGTTGCTCACAACTGGTTATGCGTCAGATTCTTTCCTTTGACTTCAACGTGAATACGGCATCAAATAGCAGCAGAAATATGGCCTAAATTCGTCTTTAAGTTGAGAGTGACGTGCGCAATTACGCACAGAAGCGGTAACTTCTGTGCGTAAGTGCGCACACAAGGTACTGCTTCATTGACACTGGATATGACTGTCAGAAATTTCAGGTTTAATAGGTGTGGTTGTTTCTGATGAAGCTTTTCTGAGTCAATCTTGGGCTCCCTCCCAGCTGTCCAAACATTTTTAATCAGATAAATCTGCCATTAGGCACAAAATATTGTTTTAATGTAATGATACTGGAGTTGTGGAGGTGAACTCTACCTTACTGCTCAGGGTTTATTTCACTCCTTTTTCTCCTCCAATGCCCTCTACTAGTTTCTGTCCATTCAAAAAGTCTCTGTCTCTCTCTATGACTTTTCTATCCAAAATGTGACGACCCCACAACCCTAGAATCCAACTGGGCCTCCTGCAATGTCTGGAGTTTTTGTCGTCTCAGGCCGCACCTTGACTTACTTTTTTTTCCACTCCTACAGACTGGGTTCCTTCCTTGTGGATGGAAACCTTTGATGAACTGCTGAACGATGACGAGCTGGACTATGGAGACTCATGGACCCTCAACTTCAACTACGGCCTGACAGACGAGGTCACCGTGGATGAGAGGAAGAGAGGCTGGAAGGTCTTCAGCCACTGCGCCTTTGGAAAGTATGTATCCTTGTATATTCTCAAGCATTTGTAAAGAGGACAAAAAGTTGAGATTGTGTTGATATGCGTTCTCAGACTCCACTTACTTCCTCTTGGCATGACTGTGGAGACCATGTGATGAAATAATTGTATGACAGGGAACAAGTACAGTGATAAAGCTGCGTGACTGGCCTTGTCAGGAAGGATAATGGCACAAGTTATCCAGTGTTATGGCTTTATGGATATGATAAGTTATGGATAGACTGACCCCTTTGAATTGAAATGGCAAAAAAAAAAAAAAGTTCCTCTGACTCTCATTATCTAACATCTCATGTCCCCACAGATTCCAATGTCCATCCTGCCAAAACATCTGGCCTTCAGCACGTATAGTGGTGCTGTTCCGTTACCGGCTGAGGAGCAACCGGGGGACGGTGCTCATGAGACCCTTTGGGCAGGCCTGTCGACGCTGCCATAACGATGAGTTTGAGCTGCCTGGTTTTTCCGAGGACGCGGTGGAACGGGCTTTGCTCAGGCTGTTTTCCAAAATCCGGAAGAACTGCTACAACGAGGAGGACGACAGCGACGGGGGCTCAGCAGGCTCTCGCAAAAAGTTCACCAAACCCCATGAGAAGAGCCTGTGTGAGGGCTGCCAGATGGGCATTTGCTGTGAGGACGAGGATTAGAAATGCGTGTGTGTGTTTTTGTGTGTGTGCGTTTGTGTTTGTGTCAGAGTGAGATGCAAAGATTGACAGACTGATAGGTTGTGTGCTGCTCAATTGACTGCGATCTTCTTTTCCTAGTTTGCACATGACATTTTCCTCAGCATTGTAAAGTTTGCTATTTATGTTGTTATGTTGCTCAATCATGTGTTCTAAATGTAATTCCCTTTTGGAGCCTTTAATAAGGTTCTAAACCTTTTGTACAATATCTTTTTTTGTATATATATTTTGTGACTGCAAATAAGTCTGACCAAGTTATACCGCTTTATTGCTGCTCCTACAGTTGATTCTTCCCGCAACTTTTATTTAATCGCTAGATAAAAATAATAGAAATTTGCATGTGAAGACTGAAATATGGGAGATATTGATTAAAATGATCTCTGCCTTGACCACAGACAACACTGAAATGCTGGTTTTATCATCTGTACTAACAGTCCAGTGATATAACAGTGGTTTCCTAGCTCGGCATCAGGCTTGATCGAGGCAAATATTGATTTGATGTCGTTTTACTGCACTTTGTATAAAGCAATAAATCAACAAGGTACTTAGAACAAGACATGCCCAAATATTTGAGCATGTTACAATTTCAGTTTAGTTTGTCTTTTTCTTTTTTAAGTGCAATAAATAGAAGATAGCAGTGCATTAACGTTGAAGTAAAGCCTATTTTTATAGTCTCTTTGCTGCCTTTGTTGTGTTCAGATCTTTCCTTTCTTAAAATAAGCAATCAACAAAATATGATTTGTGCACAGCTGCCTAAACTGTTGAACACAACTGTTGCCTGTATTCTGTATATGTTTTTACCAGCTATTTACCGTTGTTGTTGATGGCAGTCTACTGCTTATGAAGAACTTTTAATAAACAAATAAATGCATACATTTTACATTTTGTCTTGTTATTCATTTCCCACATTAAGTTCATATTAGGGCAGAATAATATGCACGAAAAAAGAATCCTGAGTGATTTCAATAGATGTTGTGATTGCAATATAAGTCTTTTTTTTTAGTAGGAATGGTCATTTTTACTGACTCATTGTTTGACAGATTTTTGTTCAGTTTCAGTCAGTTTATATAATTGTTTTTTCAACTGTCATTCATCCATTCAGCCTTGATTTAAACTCAGAATACTCTGTAGTATGGAGACCTCAGTTATGATGTAGCAGAGTAAGAAAATAAAAGATGCTTTGGCAATATTGTTAACCTGATATCCATGCCAGTAAAGGATATTGAATGGAAAAGATGCAAGAATTTAAATAAGAAACCTGGAACAATAAATATTTAAGGTATGATAAGACAAGATAAACTTTATTGATAACACACGAGGGAAATTCACACATTACAGCAGCTGGATACAAACAAAGCAAGAGGAGGAGAAGCATAACAAAGAATATAAAAGTACAATAAAGATAAAAGATATATTACAGACTATGTACACCCTTTACATGCATAGATGTTGCATGATATACTGAATTGTGCAGAAATTTATAGAGTAATAGCACTACGTTTACGTTATTGCATCTGAAAAGTGCACAAAAGGCAAATTTCCCATCTTATATCTGCTATTTATACTGTTTATGCTGTTCAATCTGTATATATGTATTTCATATTTCTCATATTGTCCGTCGTGTTTACACTGTTTATACAGTTCATGCTTAGTTAATTTGTTTATTTTTAAGAAGCAGCACACAATTAAAAGTAACCGCCCCAGAGTTAGCAGGCAGCTAATTTGCATGTGTTGTCCCTGGGCAAGTACAGAAAAATAGAACAACCACAGAGCAATAAATACACCACATAAAACAATACAGTGCGTCAGTGTGAGATTAAAAAAATAAAGTCAGTAAAAGCAATAAATAAAATGTAATAATTGATGATGAAAGTTTTGTCACAGCTGGTGTTAAAGAAAACAAAGCTTCCTGAATCTCTCTATTGTTTGTGTGGATGGAATTCCACTTCTTCACTGCTTTAGCTGAGAAAGCAGATGTCTTGCTGAACCGTGGCACCCAATCACCTGCAGTAGATGCTCCACCAGGGGTGTCCAATCCTAGTCCTCGAGGGCCACAATCCTGCATGTTTTAGATGTTTCCCTCTTCCAACACAGCTGATTCAGATGATCAGCTCATCATCAAGCTCTGCAGAAGCCTGATAATGATCCTGATCATTTGAATCAGGTGTTTTGGAAGAGGGAAACATCTAAAACATGCAGGACTGTGGCCCTCGAGGACCAGGTTTGGAGACCCCTGCTCTAGTCCTACCTACACTGTCTGCTGCCTGGGTGCAGCAGGCATCCTCTAAGATAAATGTGCACGATTTGGAATCATTTTAAACATCTGGTTGCATCATAGTAGAAGAGGAACTTGTCTAAACTGAGGAAACTGTGTTATTTTTAGTGGAGTGATGGTAATCTCTTGGATTTTTTTTTTAATGCAATACTTTAAGGATTTGTTTATAGAGTGAACACACAGGTTTGAGAGTAATCACGTCTACTTGTGACCAGGCTGTAATGCAGTAACACAAATTAGTATTATATTTAGATACACAGTGTTTTCCTACCACTCTGTTCATTCTGTAACACTGTACAGTCAAATTTATTCATACCCTTCCATTAAAGAAAAGGCAAAATTCACAATAGTCACTCAAATAGCTAGAAACTGAAAAAAGTAAAAATAAATAAAAATTTGCTAAAATATTATTTGGTGAAGTAAGACATTGCTTTTGAATTGTGGTTGAAAAGAGTAATTAAAAAAAAACTATCCTGGACAAATTAGAGCACTTTGCTGATGAGCAGTGAAATCCAAACACCTGTCAACAGGTGCAGAAATCTGATTGAGAGTTACAGAAAACACTTGATTGCAGTGACTGGCTCAAAGGGTTGTTCAACAAAATATTAGTTTATGAGTCCCATCATGCTTGTTTTCTTGTTTTGTTCTGTTTTTTTTTTTTTTTTTAGTAAAAAAAAAAATTTCTCTTGAATCACAGTTCAAAAGCAATGTCATGATTTTCATTTTTCATTTATTAATTATTATTCTTATTGTTATTATTGTAAATTTCAACTTATTTCAGTGACAGCTGTTTCTTTCCTTCCTTAATGGGAGGGTATGAATACATTTGAGGATGCACTTTGCTGCTTCTTTTACACTGCTGGCTAGATACCAAAACTGCATTTTGTTGTCTTGGCAGTAGAGTTCCAATCTAATCTAAAACAATGAAGTGGAACATTTTAAATGTAAAGAAACAAACAAATGGACCAAAACGAGACCAGCTGGAGGTAAAGTGAGATGAAATTAGAAACCTGGATTGAATGAACTCACTGGATGTTGGAACACTAAAGGCCACGCGGCCGACCAATCAGGAGAGAGCTCTTCGTGTGACAGTTGGTTCCGAGCATGCGCAGTCGGCCCCTTCTCTCTGGCAGCAACAACAACACTCGGAAAAGCGAAGCAGTCAGTCTCGCCCCTCCGCTGTCAGCAGCATCATCATCATCGTCCCCGCCGGCTCCGGTGGCAGAGAGGATGGTCCAGCCGAACGGCAGCGGCGGATGCGAATGACAGCCACGAGATAATGGCCCTGGATGTACGCGAGTTTCCGAATGTGCGACCAGTGACCAAGTGAGAGGACCGTGTAAGTAGCGGCGGCGGAGATTTGATGTTGCCCTGCTGGAGGGGAGGTAGTTGAGGCTAACACAACGCGCTAACCTGAGAGAGGGAGAGGGAGGGAGACGGCCAGCTAGCTTCGCAGAAAAGGTAGGCTTTGGGTGTTAACGTTTCCCACACGGCGCCCCGTCACAACCCGGTAGAGCGTTAACACCAAACAGGAGAGCGTTTCGGTTTTTTTTGCTTCTTTTTTTTCTCTCCCCCCCCTCGACCGACTGCTCGCGCTCCCCGGCTCGGGTTAGTAATTCACACGGACTGTCAGTGTGTTGAACAAAGGAGCTTTAACCGAGGGGCCGCATGGACAGAAAACACGCACAGAGAAGTCGGCTTGCTGTTTGTTTTGTGCTCCATTTCATGCTGACACACTTGAGCGGTAACCACACGAGGTCTGACCTGGATATTTAGCCGATACACGGTGACCTAGCTAATTTTGGCGAAGTGCTATTGAAGCAAGTCGCCGCTGTATATCATTAGCCGTTGACTCATAAGTTTGAATGTGTCTTTTGACAAGCAGACTTTGTCCCGCAGCAGTTTGTGTGCAGCGACGATCCACCCAGACTTCCACTGATGTGTCTCAGCTGACAGACAAGTTGTGATAACTGCAGTGGCTGCTCTTTTGTTCTGCACACACGTTATCGGTGACCCAGTGGGAACTTTAGATTGTACTTTGAAGGGCAGGTTGGACTGAAATGTTTGCAGCTGAAGTTATTTTAATGCCTTGATATGAGAGACTAAAACCCTAGTAGGACTGCAGTTAATGACTGTCCTCATTAGATCTTAAAAGATTAGCAGAAACTGATGAGTTATCAATCAGAAATGCCACCCTCCATCCTCCCAAAGCCTCAGGTTCTTTCTCTTCCTTTTTTTTTTTTCTTTGTAAACTGCTTGATCAGACAGAAAGGGGCTTTTCAAGACATAGTTTTCAATTTTAAGACCAAAGATTAGTTTCCCTTTCTTTAATTATGAGCTACAAACATAATCTGGCTGAATCTTGATGAATGAACTCATCAGTTGGTGTGTGAAGCTCATAAGCTGTTTGGTGTTTCCCTTGAAAAGTTACTTAAAAGTAGGGAAGCACTTTACTTAATGACTTCTAATTGTATGTTAAAAACCTACTCACATATTGGCTTTAGAACATTGTGGTGTTTTCACTTTTAAGGGGGTGTGTATCGCTGACTAGGTTTTTGAGAAGTGCTATGACCTCAGTTCTTGGTAGCGGGAATCATCAGACGAGACTCATGTGTTTGGGATTCTTCAGCTCATGTGTCATTAAGTCACAATTATTGCATTGCCTAAAATGGGGAAGACTGCATATCTTGGAGGCCTGTGTTGTGTAGCTCCGTGGCTCTATGAGTGCAGCTTAATACTGTTGATTTTCAAGCATAATTTGTAAACACGCTTCAGATCCTGCCTGGAGTTAGGACCAGCAGGTGGTAAGTGACGAAACACTTCTGATGCTTCAGCTCCGCCCGATCACCGTATGACGTGTAAGAGATTTCATAATAGTAGATAATTACGCTGCCTAGTGCAAACAGAACAACTTGTGATCCCAGGAATTCCAAAGTTCCCTCATGTTCCGACTTCCTGTCCTTATTTAGTATGAGAGACAGAGGGAGACTGGCGGAGATATGCAGAGAAGTGAAGTGAACTGGAAGTAAACCAGTGTGCACAAAACAGAGAGCCAAGCAGACAGACTGACCTATTAACTATAGTAACCCCCCCCTCCCTCCTCACCACTACCCTGCCTCCAGATATATACAAACATACGCAAGTGCCGGTCTGCTGCATGCATCACAAGAGCACAACTTAGAAAATGTTGGCTATTATTCGCCAGTGGTAGCAGCTTCTGTGCGGCCCTTATGTCTCCGTCTGTCAGTGTGTATTTTCCCTGTCTGTGTCCCTGTCTGTCACCGCATAGAAATGGGAGGCAGAAGAGGGGAGGCAGCCAGCCACGTTATTCAAATGTTCCAGAGCCCGGCCAGCCAGCGGCCAACTGTAGCCGGGCTAAAAGAGGCTCTTTGTGAAGGCCAGACAGATGGCCATAGAATGAAGACTGTAATGATACCCTCAACAGCCCAATACACACACAGACACATGCACTCATTACGGGATGTAATGCTGTGTGTGTGTGTGTGTGTGTGTGTGTTAAAAGACAGACCAAACTGTCTATGTGTTTGCGAGTTACAAAGAAAAAAGAACGGTGGGGAAGACGACGAAGGAAATGAAGCAGAACACATTGGTAAAGACAGTGATTATGTACAATGTATGACAAGAAAGAGTGTGCTGCTTTGTTTCCAATATCTGACACCTTTCTTCACACTGTTATTATTATTTTTTTTGTATTAAAAATGCTTCTTCTGCCAATTGGAAAGGATGGGAAGATAAAAAAATGTGAGATTGCAGTAGGTTTCTAAGCCGTTGCTGGGAGAGTAAACTCTGCTGTAGGTGCCATAGTTGTGATTCTTGTGATTCTTTAGTTTTGTGCCCGAGAGGCAAAGTAGAACTGGTTTTAGCCCGGCGTGTTTGTGCTGCAAGGTTTAACACACTCTCAGACTCTCAGTAGCAGAAAAGCATGTAAACATTGTAATGGATGCAAATTCTTTACAAGTGCAACCTAACTGAACTCACAGTGGCCAGCTGTGGTAATATTGACTGTGCCTTTCATCAACTGACTAACAAATCGATGGCTTGGATATCATTAACCTTCCCCTCTCGCCTGCTCTCTTTATAATTATCTCTGTTTTTCGAGCTTCTTTCTTCTGTCCCTCTGTTTTCCCGTCTATTTCCGGTAAGATAACATCCTCGCTGTGCAGCTGCACATCAGCTGATCGATGAACGGATTGATTGAGGCTCTCTCTCCTTCCATCTTTCTCCCTACTTCTTTACTTTCCGACTTTTGCCTTTTTCCTACCTTCACCGGTCTTTTCTTTCCACTTATTCTAATGCTTTCCTTCTTCTCTTGTCCCTCTTTCCACCGTCGTTTTCTTCCAATCAATCTCTCTCTTTCCTGTTTGCAGGGAAGGAAAACGCTGAACCATGTTGCTCTAAGTTGTGACCTGTGGTGAACGGGGGAGGAGGAAGAGGAGGAGAAGGAGGAGGACGAGAGAGAGAGAGAGAGAGAGAGCGAGAGAGAGGCGTAGGCAAGCAGACGGGCATCTGCCACAGCTCCCTTTAGGTGGCCCTTGGCAAGCGTGAAGCAATGGGCAACACAGCCACCAAGTTCCGCAAGGCCCTCGTGAGCGGTGATGAGGCCCTGGCCTGGCAGCTGTACGAGGGCAATCCTCAGTTCAGGGACGGCCTGGACCCGAACGCATCATATGGAGAGCAGTACCAGCACAACACACCCCTGCACTACGTATGTCGCCACGCCATGACACGTCTGCTCAGGTAAAACACAGGTTTTATGGTCTGGATTCGTTTGATAACGTGATTACGTTTGACAGTCATTTTTGAGCCTCCGGTTTGTAATGTAGTTAAGCAGTTATCCAATACAGTTACAAAGGCAGTGAGTCATATTAAATTGAATAACAATTAGCAGTATGTCATGAGATTTAAATGATTTCTGAGAATCACCATTTATATAATTGTGTTTTAAGGCAAGCCAGGCAACTCGGTGGAGGTCCAAAGAGACCTGTCGCATATACTGTCATATTATGTAAATTATGTTACAGGGCACGGGGAAAGTGCATTAGCCATTAGGAACCGTGGAGATCAAATGCAATTAAACCCTCAACAGCGTTGGCTTTGGAGGATATGAAACTGCAAGCTAAAATTTATAAAATGACAGGTGGCTTGAATGTGCACTTACTGGTCTTGTTAAAGGGGGAGATTTTTACACATGAGGTTTCAAGTACTTGAGGATCACTACTCGGCCTCTGACAACAGTTGTTTCATGCTTTTCTGTGGTTCTGGAGTAGAGCTCAACTGATTCTATTGGTCAGCCGATATTATCAGCCAGTATTGGCCCATCATAGATGCACTGATATCAGCGTATATGTTGCCCCGTATGAAAACTTAGAAAATAAAATAGCTGCAAAAAAGATGCTTAAAGTAATTCAGGGATGGTTTTGATTGGGTTGTAATAATCTCAGCACTGTCTGCAGCACATGTAGCAGAGTATGGATTCAAGCTGAGCAGATGGTGGTGCAGAGTCAAACGGTGTCTTCACAGTAATATGCTAACTAGTTTGTGGAATACATTGCTTGGCTGTTGATAAACAATGACGATCATTTTCCCTTTTTCACATTACTTTAATATACTCTGATATGCATATATGTGAAGAACATTTGCCGATATATCAGCGTTAGATATTTGTTTTACTCCCTATCCGCCGAGCTCTAGTCTGGAGGAAGCTGTTTCCAGTCTACATAAATCAATACGGGGCGACTCATATTGGCCTTCCGATTTAAAAAATTTCCATCGAAAGCATGTTTCAAACTTGGAAAGTGAAGAAAGAGTTGGGCATTTAGGAGATAGAGAAAGCCTAACGAAAGGCAAAAATTTGCATTCTGGGAATAGTACAATCCAGCATTTGCGGGCTTGTCTCTTTTAGGTTTTAACCATTCTTTTAAATCCCATTCTTGTGAGTCCCTCTGCTTAATGAAAGTGCAGTGCTAAATCACTGCAGTGCCTCTTTAAGAGTATTAACAGATTTGAATTCACTGCTTCACTATTGTGCTGTTCAGAGTTTCACTGCATGCACACTTGCTTTAAACAGGTGCACACGGACACACACACACACCCTGACTCGGACAGTTAACAAACACTGACAGACAAAAGCCATAAAGGAGAGTCTCTAAGTCTAACACAACCTGAAAGATGGGGGTCAAACTGAAAACATTTGGCCAGTCAGACACCAGTGTGTCTTTTTTTACCTCCTGCAGAGATAATCGGGCTGCCGGCCATGACCAAGACACAGCTGATTCAGTGACTCAACAGCCATCCTCGTCTCCTCCTCCTCACACTCTTCCTCTCTCTTACCCATTCTTTCCGTGATTACTGGGAGGGGGGGGGGGGTCAGAGGAAGCTGTTTGAAAAGGCCAGTCAATTATCTGTGCATCTGCATGTGTGCACACGGGCGTGTGTGTTTTGAGGGGGGAAAAACTGTGACTCCACAACTGCTTAATGTGTCTGAGTCTGAGAATATAACACAGTGAATCAATTAGTGTGCTATTTGTGTTCCTTCCTACTAACCTATAATGGGCCGGGGAGGCGTGCTGAACGCAGCGCTGTGCTCCTGATAAGTATCAGAGGAAATGCTTCTTTGTTCCAGCAGTTCAGTTGGACAGAGGCGAGCAGATAGACGACCGAGAAATCTCAGACAAAATAAAGACTTGGAGAGGACACGCGTGGGCTGGTCGATGCAGAGTCTGTGTTTTTTTTAGATTATTTTTAACGTGCAACTGCTTCATGTTTGTTCGCTCTCCGCTAGTCGTCTCCGTGGGCTGGATTGGCTAGTAATCCCAGGAGATGTGCAAACTGGAAAATCACAAGTAGACCTATTACTGGAAAATGGGTGTAGTTCAGGAAGTGTAACCCTTCCTCCACAACAACTGAGATGGTCTCAGAAATATGTAAATAATAACTCTGACTTTGGTTGCTCATTGTGAAGAATTTATTTTCCATTGTTTGAAGAAGCAAATCCACGAGGGATGTTTTGTCAACATACAGCGACTTCCTTCTCTATATTTCTCTTTGAGCCATTGAGTGTCTTCAAGCTAATTCTCTTTCTAGCTCAACACAGCAACTTAAATTTAGAATTTCAGAGTCAATTGTACAGGTTTAAACCCGCTCTGAGGTTTCCTGCCTTCGTCAGTACGATCTCCACAGCTCTGGTGATTCATGACAACAACAAATCATGTGACCTGCCTCCGCCTGTTGTTTCTAGTGGACTGATATTAGGACCATTCATCTTGAACGTGGGCCTTTGTGCATGTATGTGTGTGTGTGTGTGTGTGTGTGTGTGTGTGTGTGGATGGGGGGGTGTATTGGGTTCAGAGGGAATAATTAGTGATTATTGCCTTGCTGGTAAATTGGCAGTGTGCTGTCATTAGAGGGAAGCTGCAGGGGCTTGTGGCAGACCGGATAAGAGGGTCAAAAGTGGAGAACCAGGGCAGCGGTAGAAGAAAAGACTCAAGTGCTGCACACTAAGAAAACACTGAAACACTAATTCAATAGTGGCTAGTGACTGTGTCCAAAAGGAATTAGAGAGGGAGAGGTTTCACGGCAGTTTTTCAGTCAGTGTTCCAACCATTGTAAATCCTGTGACACCCTATTATTTTCTGCTTTTATTGAATTTGCATTAGAGAGAATGTCATTTCATATACACCCCTGTTCGTGTTGTGCCGTTAATCAAAAAGAATCTTTTCTTTCTCTCTCTCTCTCTCTCTCTCTCTTCAGCTTTACAATCTGCAATATGAGGGTGTAAAAAAAAAAAAGTGATGGTGGTTTTGTAAAATGATAGAAATGAAACTTAAAAAGCGGAAAAACAGAATATGCGGAGCCAAATTAAAGAGTGGAATGGTAATCAGTAAATGGAGGTTTTGACAGACAAACAGCAGAGAGAAACTATTTACTAAACAGAACTGCAACCACAGCCTTGTTCCCAGTGCAACTGGCACATCCATCACCCGCTGTGTGTATGTGTGTGCGCGCACACCCGTCAGCCAGCATGTCCATTATCTCAGAGATGTTAAACAGAAATAGTCAATACTCTGCCATCTTGCTTCTCTTCCGTCTCTCTGCTGTTCTTCCTACCTACCAACACTCATTTCACTTCCATACTTTACCCTCCTGTCATCTCCACTCATCCCTTTATCTGCTTCTTACTTTCATCTGCCTCTTTCTTAAGTATACTTCACTTTCTCCCCCCACCATCCCTGTCACCGTGTTTAGAACCTTGTTTCTGTCAGTTCCTTATTCTCTTTTTCACATCTTGTTTGAATTCTTCTAAACTGGTTTTGTGCTTATAGCCTATGTTTCATTCAATCCTTTCTTCCTTGCCTGCGTTGTATAGGTCCTTCCTGTTCAGCAAAGAGGGAAACCCCAACAAGCGTAATGTGCACAATGAGACATGCCTCCATGTGCTGTGCCAAGGCCCGCAAATCCTGCTGCTGCCAGAGGGAGCGCTGTCACCACGACTGGCCCGACCACAGAGGGACGAGCAGCGCCGTGCGGACTGCCTGCAGGTACGAACACACGAGCAGGAACAAAAATAGCGCGGTGTACGCACTTATGTGGCGGTGCATTAAAAATGTGCCGTATGAAGTCATTGCTCTAAACAAAGTTGACATACAAATAGCGTTGTGTGTTTATTTGTGTTTTCCCTCCGTTGCCAGATGATCCTGAGCTGGACCGGCGCCAGGCTGGAGGGAGGCCAGTACGAGAAGGCCAATGTTAACGCCACCGACAACCACCACAGCACCTGTCTGCACTACGCTGCCGCTGCAGGCATGAAGAGCTGTGTGGAGGTGAGACAAAGTCTGTGGGCCCCCTGACTCACACAGCAGATAAACTACATGTTCTGTGTGTAGATCTGTGTGATCTCAGCTAATTGGATTTGTCAAAAGATTTTACAGCTAGTAAAATAAGTAAACAACATCATGGCAATTCTTGCATCATGAGTGTCTGCTTTGTGTTTCGTCAGATCCAAGTGGTGCTTCCTTCCTGGTTTGCAAAGATTTTACAGCTTTTATGGAATTAGACTGAAAATTTGTTTTCTGAATCGAAAGAAAATTAAGCGGTACTCTGATATGGGCAGCCTCAGGAAGAGTAACCCGAATAAGATGAAGATGAAAAGTTTGAACACATTCCCTTTCACTTCTATATTCACTCTTCTCAGTTATTATTCACCACTTCATAAATGTCATGTTCATGCTTCTTTCTTGATGTGTACTTATTACTGTTTCTCCATTTTACAAAACTGCCCTTTGGCTCCTGCTGAAGTTGATCCCTTTTGCTTTACATGTCACTACCTCGCTGTCACATACTGTTTTTTTTGTTGTTTTTTTTTACCATCACCGTGTTGGTTTCTCTCCTCTTTCTGTGTCCTCTTTGTCTCCTCCCCTCTTGCTTCCTTTGTTGTCTGTTATTGTAAATCTCTTTTCTTGCTCCTCTGCGTTATCAATTTATCTCCTCTTTCTTGTTTTGTTTTGTTCTCCCTTCTTGTCCCTCTAGCTGCTGATCCAAAGCGAGGCGGACCTTTTTGTAGAGGATGAGGACAAGTTGACGCCATGTGATCACGCCGAGCGGCACCACCACACCGAGCTGGCCCTCAGCCTGGAATCGCAGATGGTTTTCTCCTCCTCTTCAGCTCAGCAGTCAAACACAGATGCACATGGTGAAACCAACCTGCTTCAATACAAAGAGGTGAGGCCATGGTTACGAGATCTGGGGGTTTCCTGCTGGCCTGAGTTATTTTTAAGCTTTCTCGTTGCTGTTGCATCTTTGAAACGTTCATTTCACATAGAATGTCCTCAGAGTAGTGTCATCATCATGCCTGGTAAACAGTCTTGTGTTTGTTCATTTGGTTTAATGATTTAGCTTTGCTGCCTGTTTTGGAATGATTTGTATAATGAACATTTAGGTATTAAATGTTCAGATACGTTGGTGTTATACTGTCACCTTGTCGTGCAGACTCCCACATCTTTACTCTTCCCATGAGGTGACTGAAATTGTGTCATCCTTGACTTTTTTTTTTTTTTTTTAGTTGTGTTAATTTTCTCCTCTCATAATGCTGAATAAAACTGAACACCAGGGCCAAATTCATGCAAAAGCCAGCCAGGATTTTTTCAAATTAGTTGAATTTAAAGTTTAAACTTTTATGGCAATGGAAGTTAATCCTCTTACATTGTCAAGGACAAGTCATGTGTGCAGCACATCAGCTTGCATTTACAGAGGGGATGATGATAAAGGCACGCCAGTGACACATTTAACAAGTGATTTTTCTTGTGCATAAGAAAAATCACAGGAAAGTATAAAAGTAGATGGTAGTGCTTCCACTCAGTGGTTTTAAGGCTGCGTCCACACGAACACAGTTTTGTTTTAGAGGATCCTTTTGAAAGGAGAACATCCTTTGTCCCGACAAGCGTTTCAGCACCATTTCTGTGCCTTCTAATAAAAGGCATCTTCCATGACCAGTCACTTGCACTGGGAATACAGGTGCTAGCAGTGGGTTGGTTGTTGATTTGTACATGATACGGTGGAGGGAGAATGACAATGGTGAAAAGTAAGACTTCAGACATCTTTAAATGCACAACAGCTGCAAGAAGATACACGGCCAGAAACACCTGCAGCCCAATTCATTATCTGTACCGAGGTTATCACTTGTAGTCAAGGCTGATGTCTTTGTCTTCTTCCAGATAACAGTCATGTGATAAGAATCTTCCGAATCATAGTAACAGCAAGGCCCAATCAGAAAGTGACCACAGAGATTTTCATTTCCACAAGTCTTCTTTTCTACAATAGAACACCACAGTTTTCAAACTAAAACCGGTCAGCAGTGTTTCCAAAAGTCTCTGATTTAAGGCTCCTAAAACTCTGGAGTATTGTTCACAAGGCGTAATGTAGAAGTTATGCTTTTCAACCCTCTAAACCCTAAGCAGTTTCAGGGATTTTTTTTATTTCTATCACATTTTTATGTACTGTAGGCTCATTTTTCTCTCAAACATGATGTCCTACACCTCTGTGGAGCAGCACGACCACAACTAGAAGTAGAGAGAACTCAAAATTGTCTTGTGCAGTATGATAAAGGCATCATTTCAATTTACCAATTATACAAAAAGATAAAACAAAAAGCTGAATTTCTTTGAAAACATCTGAAATGATTATGCACAGAATTTTTTTTTTTTACTTCCCCTTGGTGTTACGAAATCCTGGAAAGAAAAAAACGGTGCCTCTACATTCCATTAATGTTCACTGCTGTATTACTGAGTTTTTGTTTATTTCCTCCATACTTGTCAGCCATCCAGTCTGTGTAAACACAAGCTTTCAGTTCAGCTGAAAAGTCCCCAAATTTTTCTCATGAATGACTTCCTGTTGCACCGAGGAGGAAAGTTTTTTTTATTTTTTATTTTTTTTACATGATCCGATTAGAGCAAATGGTTTGTCTTTGGCCGATTCTTAAATGAGACAGAAAAAAGTAATTTTATTTTTGTTGGAAAATAGAAAATCTGACAATATTTTGTTTGTTTTAGCAGTTTCTGGCTGTGATAAATGGTCTAATCTTGGCATGTTATTTAATGATTACATGCATTTTAAGCCCACTGGTGGGTTTTGGGGTTCAGAAGATTAAAATAAAAACTTTCTAGCATGAATGTAGTCTTAAGATTTGTCAAGGATTTGAGATCATAGCAGTCCAGTTGTGCTGTCAGGATTCTGAAGATGTTGTGTAATATCTTTCAAGTTCACCCAGTATGGGATTGAATACAGCTAAACAATGTTGACCAATACGTTGCCCTAAAAAGCAGCTAGTTCAGACTTTCTGTGTTTTGTATGCCTCCTAATGTCAGGCTCTGTGAGCAAAATGAGCGGATTAAATTCCTCACCCCTCTGCACAGAGTGACTTCCCTACCTCTTATATTCTTCTGGAGGTTTCTTCCTGTTGAAAGGGAGTTTTTTTTTCTTTCCACTGTCACCAAATACTTGCTAAAAGGGGAACGTTGCATTTGTTGGGTTGCTCTCTGTAATATTGTCAGCTTTTGACCTTATTATGTTTAGTGTCCTCAGATGACTCATGTTGTGAATTGTCGCTATATAAATAACATTTAATTGAATTTAGAAGAGAACTGTAAATAGTAAGCCCTACTCACTTTCAGATGTCATATTTTGTCATCAGAATGTCCTGTGTTTACATATTCTCTCTTCACAAGGAACAACTCACCGTGGTTCCTGCTAGTGTAGTTATATGTGTGCACACAAACACGCACGTCGCCTCATGTTTCTCAGGGTCCTAGTTAAACAGAGGGCACCGCCACAGTTGTATAGCAGCGGCTGCTGCCAACTGATAGCGGTTTGATCTTCCTTCCTGCAGCCAAATCCATGCTAATACTTAATCTCCCTTTCCCACCACCACCCCCCACCCTCACTGCCCCACATCCCGGTTCTCACATTATCATTGTCACTTCCTTCAACAATTTCAATCTCATTCTTATTTGTGTTTGATACAGATTTCTTAGTTTTATCTCTTTCTCACAATTCATGTCCTCTCCTTCCCTCTGACCCAGTTTTCTCCTCTCCGTAACCGTACCCTCCTAATGTTTGTCCTTCTCTGTCCTTTCAGCCTTATGAAGGGCTGAAGATTCAGGATCTGCGCAGGCTGAAGGACATGCTGATCGTAGAAACTGCAGACATGCTGCAAGCCCCCCTCTTCACTGCTGAGGCCCTGCTTCGAGCGCACGGTGCGTGTTTGTCTTTTAGAGACGGCTGGTTTTCATTCATGACCTTTCCTAACCTTCACAGCCCTGTCATTACGAAGCCAGTATTCAAGAAAAAATGCATATGTATAGAACTTGTCTCTGAATTATACGTCTCACTTCCTCCTTCACTCAGACTGGGACAGAGAAAAGCTTCTGGAAGCCTGGATGTCCGACGCTGAGGGCTGCTGCCAGCGCTCAGGCGTCGCCATGCCCACACCACCGCCCAGCGGCTACAACGCCTGGGACACCCTGCCCTCCCCCCGCACTCCCAGGACCCCGCGCTCACCCCTCACACTCACCCTGACTTCCCCCACCGACAGCTGCCTCACACCTGGAGAGGAGGGCCTGGCCACGGTGAGCAGTAGAAGTATTTAGATCCTTATATGTACAAGTCCTTCATTCATAAGCCCAAGTAAAAGACTGTAATCAGCAAAATGTATGTAGAAAGCCACATGTAGTAAATAGTGCAGCTGTCAACGTCCTCTTTACTTTAGTAGAATGAATGAATTGAATTTGTGTCAAGTGTCTTGTTTGTTTGATAGTAGAAGGTTAATATCTAATCCTCATAGAGCAAACGGGGTCATAGGCCATTTTCCTTGTAATAATTCTTCTTTCTGCACTTTGTACTTGAGCATCAGCATGAGCCTCTGGGCCACTGTTGGTCTTGAGGAACTTGTTTACCTGCAAGTCCTGGCTGAGGTTAAAACTTTTAGGACTCCTGCGTGAAGACTTGCATGTACAAGATAAAGGATGTTTTAGAGCATGGATGGAATTTAATGCAGCAAAATAAGTGGATAAAATCCCTGGCAGTGTAAAACAATTGAATTAGAATACACAACAACGTATCCTCAAGAAGTACAATGGAATTTACCAAATGCTCACTTGCACAATCTGAGAAAAATCTAAACCAGTTCACAACAGAATATATTGTAGATTTTGCTGCTATTTTGTCTCTCCACTGTGTACAAAAATTTCAATTACTTTGCAAATACTAAAAAAAAAAAAACAGCTAGTAAATGGAATATAGCAATTCTATAGGCATTGTTAGACAATGAAAATCACATTATTTACCTCTTGTGTCTCCGTGCAGTGCGGCATCTGTCTCTGCTCCATCTCAGTCTTTGAGGACCCGGTGGACATGTCCTGTGGCCACGAGTTCTGCAGAGCCTGCTGGGAGGGGTAAGAATCAGAACTTGTGTTGTGTAAATGTTGCTGTTTGTGATGACGCAGATCTGTTTTAGTTCTCCTCCGTTTTTCTGTTTCTCAGGTTCCTCAATGTAAAGATTCAGGAGGGGGATGCTCACAATATCTTCTGTCCGGCATATGAGTGCTACCAGCTGGTGCCGGTGCATGTGATAGAGAGTGTGGTTTCCAGAGAGATGGACCAGAGATATCTGCAGTTTGACATCAAGGTAGAAATAAAACAAGCACTTAAAAGCAGAAATTGGTTTGCATCTTCTTATTGAGGCATCATATATATATATATAAATCCTTTCAGTGCCCCTTGTTTTCCTTCTTTTTGTTTTTCTGGAATCACTTCTGCTCTTTAAAGCCCCTGTGTGTTCTCTGACATTTACCTTTGTCCTGTCCTCCTCTCTATTGCAGGCATTTGTGGAGAACAATCCAGCCATCCGTTGGTGTCCTGCAGCTCGTTGTGAGCGGGCGGTGAGGCTCACCCGACCAGGCCCCGGGGACAGTGACCCTCACAGCTTCCCCCTGCTGCCCTCCCCAGCTGTGGATTGTGGCAAGGGCCACCTCTTCTGCTGGTAAACTCCACGACCTATTATTAAAGGCAGCAATCCGCCTCACACAGTTATCTCTACATATATAACGGAACACAACATTTACTTGCATGTAAATTAGCAAATTCAGACACATGTCTTCTGTTCAAGTACAGGCCAGTGTAATATTTAAGTCACACACTTTGCCTTTCATTCATTTTGTCCTCACACACAGCTGGAAGAGGGCTACTGTGTAAACAGTGTTGCTACTATTGTACGCCCACGTTCTGACGGCATTAGCAAACCTTGATTTTTTTATTTATTTATTTTTTTTAAATCAATACTTCATTCTTAGTGTATGTTTTCATCTTGTACACCTTTCGCTTTTGCCTGTACTTTTATCTTTACGGGGGAAAAGTCGTTACGCTGCTTTAGTCTTAGTGCATTGTATTCTTCTGTTCCCACGTATTCTATTGTACGATATCAACATCTCTGTTTGTCATCCTCCCCGTCTGCAGGGAGTGCCTTGGTGAGGCCCACGAGCCATGTGATTGTCAGATGTGGAGGAACTGGCTGCAGAAAGTCACAGAGATGAAGCCTGAGGAGTGTAAGATTGTCTTGTTTGTGTCTTTTCAGTTTTTACCAGGGATGCACCTCGGTAAGCTAGCGCCACGATAAGGCTGTTAACAGCAGCTGTCAGAGCTCCCTACCAGGATGTCTGTAATATATTTTTATAGCGTACTGGCAGGTGTTTAGGTCATTGATATTTGCCAAATGTGTGAGCTGGAGTGTGTCTGCAGGGCAGGTGTTAGACAGTAGAGATGTTTCTAATGTGCGTGTGTGTGTGTGTGTGTGTGTGTGTGTGTGTGTGTTCTCTCCACAGTGGCAGGGGTGAGCGAGGCCTATGAGGATGCTGCTAACTGCCTATGGCTGTTAACCAACTCCAAACCGTGTGCCAACTGCAAGTCTCCCATTCAGAAGAATGAGGGCTGCAACCACATGCAGTGTGCCAAGGTTTATACACTAATGTCTCCCTCAGCTGTGTGCCATTATTTGTAAAAATAAAAAATAAAAATTATGTTAGAAGGCAAGAATTTTGATCACTAAATGTCATCAGTTCTGTGTTTGATGATGAAATGAACTTTGCTCTCTCTCTGTAGTGTAAGTATGACTTCTGTTGGATCTGTCTGGAGGAGTGGAAGAAACACAGCTCATCAACAGGAGGCTACTATCGCTGCACTCGCTACGAGGTCATCCAACAGCTAGAAGAGCAATCCAAAGAGATGACTGTAGAGGTATAAACACTCTTGCAGAAAACAAATACACGCTCATCTGATAACATACAGGTGCTCACTGATCTAAAGCATATTCTGACAAATATACATTTACCTGCTCGCATTTATAGAGCGACTCCATCACCAGCCACATAATACACCATTGAAGCACACGCTCAGATGCCCTGCAGCTTTTAACGCTCTCACACGCACTGAAACGTACACCACCCGTTTGAATGAAATAGAGTTTCATCTTGTTACAGGCAGAAAAGAAGCACAAAAGTTTTCAGGAGCTGGACCGTTTCATGCACTATTACACTCGCTTCAAGAACCACGAACACAGTTACAAGGTAATTAACACACATTTACAAGAATGCAAAGCAAATTTTGAAATGCTTCTTTTGGCATTCACTGCAGTCTGACGGTCACGACATACATGCTGAGTCTGTGTATTCTCTCTTTTCAGTTGGAGCAGAAGCTGCTCAAAACAGCAAAAGAGAAGATGGAGCAGCTGAGCAGAGCCTTCATTAGCCGTAAGTGTCTTGCTCTGATCTCAGCCTGTTTAAAGGCCTAAATGGAGTTCCAGTAAGCTGCTAGTCAGCTGCAAGTCATTTGCCTAAGAACAGTGCACTTGTTGAAATTTCTAAGACACAAATAGATCATGTCTTCTGAACCTCAAGCCTAAGCTTTGGCGTGCTTTTGTCATAATACATTAATCCTATTCCCTACTTTAATGCTGCCTAGCTAAAAGTGTGCCTGTGCATCTTCCCTGCTGCAGGTGAAGGCACTCCTCCAGACACACGTTTTATTGAGGACGGTGTGTCTGAGCTGCTGAAGACGCGGCGCGTGCTGAAGTGCTCTTATCCATACGGCTTCTTCCTGCAGCAAGGCAGCACCCAGAAAGAGATATTTGAGCTCATGCAGGTAATCTAATACAAAGCTGTCAAGTACACATTCTCTGTAAGAACAAGTCTAAGTTTAAAGCGCCTCCAGTGATTATTATGATATATCATGTTTAAAAAGGCTTGGAGTTTGACAAATTACTGTATGTGATATAGAACATGCAACAGTAAAAAAAATTTTTAAAAATATATATATATATATGCAAAAGTGTAAGCTGCTTAACATGCAAAAATACTTGAAAATTCTTTGGCTGGTAGTTTTTGTATTTTGTGTTTTTTTGTTTTTTGTGGGGGTTTTTTTGGCCTGGATGGCTGGATGGCTGGATGGATGGATGGATGGATAGATAGATAGATAGATAGATAGATAGATAGATAGATAGATAGATAGATAGATAGATAGGTGGATTGATAGCTAGACTTTGTCTGTCCCAAATAGTGACAGAAATCCTCCTTTGACGAGGCTCCAACAATAAAAATACAACACATATGAAAACACACTTAAGACACAAGCTCGTCTAAAAGAATTGTTAAAAAGACACAGCAGCCGATAAAATGTCCTGTTCAGTGTCTTATTTCATTTTGTTCAGGGTGGTTGTTGCAGTGGGAATAAAGGATTTTTATAGATATTTTTGCAGCCCAGTGGGACGTTGTAACGTCTTTGTAACGTGATGCCTGATAGACGACATGTGATGATGAAGGGGAGGTGTCATACTCGAACCTCGAATATCCATGGAAATATTCTTGGAAGTTATTGAGATACTGTATTGTCAGCTGTGGGAAAGTGGGATATAGGTGACTTGAACAGTATGACTTTTTTTATTCATGTACTCTATATGGATAAAAGGTGAAGTCAGCAATTCTAGCCCAAAGCACTTGTTGTCAATTCAGTGGATATCTCTTCACAGTACTTTGACTGTCTGCAACGTGTGTGCGCTGAAAAAAGATCAAGTGTTCAACATAAAACATTTCCAATGTTAATATTTAACCTCAAGTGTTGGCGCAGCTTTTAATTTGGGTTTTCGATACTTTGATATGACTGTTTCAAGAATTACAAATCAAGTTAATTGCTTTTGTTTAGCTATTTATCCATCCATCATCTATACACCGCTTAATCCTCACTAGGGTGGCGGGGGGCTGGAGTCTATCCCAGCTGACTCAGGGTGAAGGCAGGGGACACCCTGGACAGGTCACCAGTCTGTCACAGGGCTACACTTAGAGACAGACAACCAAGTGCACTCACATTCACAACTACGGACAATTTAGAATCACCAATTAACCTCAACATGTTTTTGGACTGTGGGAGGAAGCCGGAGAACCCGGAGAGAACCCACGCTGCACAGGGAGAACATGCAAACTCCACCCTAGATCCTGGGTGTCCTTGGCTAATGTTTTCTATATTCAAATTACTAATATAATTTTGAACAGTGGTAAAGAAACATTAGCCCATGTGTTCTTATTTTAGCGACAAGAGGATTGTAGTGTAATGTTTTTTTGGGCACACAAAATATTCCGATTGTAGAAATTAATTCAAGCTGTAATATAGAGGTTTGCAAAAACATTTGAAGTTGAGTCCATTTCATCTTTTTTCAGACACTCGAGTCTCCTGGGAGATAAAAAATATTCTAAATTTACTCAGCTTATTTGTTATCTGCAGTTTAAGTTGAACACAATATGCAAATCCCTTTTAAAATTTTAGTGTAATTCGTCAGCATCTGAGCAGTCCTTCTTGACTTTTCGTCTTCTCAGACCGACCTGGAGATGGTCGTGGAGGATCTGGCCCAGAAGGTCAACCGGCCGTACCTGAGGACGCCGTGCCACAAGATAATCAGCGCAGCCCGTCTGGTGCAGCAGAAGAGGCAGGAGTTCCTGGCATCGGTGGCCCGTGGCGTCGCTCCCAATGACTCTCCTGAGCCTCCCCGCAGGAAGTAAGAATAAGCCCACACAGACACACACATATAGAAAATGTGGTTTACTGCATAGAGACACTGACAGGGAGACAATGTGTGAGCATAAATACGTGGTTTCTTGGTTTGTCGCTGTCAGAAAACATTCTCGTGTGGGTGTTTGTTTCAGTTACCCTGGAGGATCGTGGGACTGGGAGTACCTTGGCTTTGCCTCCCCTGAGGTAAACAGAAAAACCCCTTTAGTCTCACCACACAGTGAAACACTAACTTTTGTATGTTTTGCTAACCTTTGGGTTCATGCTCAGCCCGTGCTACTTCCTAAACCTGTGCTGAGGTCCTATTAATGCATGAGCGTGGCAGCGGCTGACATAGTTTGCTTATTTGTGTTAAGATGGGAAGTCGTCACTCTGTACTGGGAGCAGGAGAGCAAAGAGAGAGACAGTCACAGGTAATGCACCATGGTTTCTTGGCTTTTGTGCCAACGCATGAGCTCAATTCTGTTTTCTTTGCTTAAGATTATGACGCTGCTCGATACTAAATAGTCTTACAAGACAGCTGCATAGAGTTAGTTTTGCAATAACCTAACTTGAATGGGTCTTTGCAGGATTATGCTGACATCCAGTACCGTCGCAGACACAGGCCACGGCGCAGAGGAGACATGCTGAGTCTGCACAACCTTAGAAGCAGCAGCAACACACCAGAGACCAGCAGGAGGAGTGACAACTCAGGTCTGGCAAACATCTTAACATTCTGTATAAGAGCCTCATAGAAAGTCTTACACAACAAAAAGGATTGTCTAAAAGGCAGAAAGGTGTTTACAGTATTGGCCATGTTGGACTGTAGAAATCTACTTTTCACTTGTGTATGAAACTGTATTCAACAGAAAACAGATTTATGATGACACATTTACACAAACTCTGGAACCCTAATCCAGCTCCATTTCTTGGCTCCATTTATAAATTTTGACTTGTCACTTCACCGGACAACCAGTAAATGGGATTTTACTTTATTGCTTCATCAATCTGGTTCACTCGAAGCACACGGAGGCATCGATCACTGGGATCAATTTGTAATCAAGCCACACAAAGCGGTCCTTGTGTTAATGTTACGTTTTTGTGTTTCAGAAGGCACAGAGAGGAGTGAGGGCCGCAGAAGAGCGCTGGGCTCACTGGATGAAGATGACCCCAACATCCTTCTAGCGATCCAGCTGTCGCTGCAGGAGTCCCGCAGAGAGCGAGGCCTGGAGGGGGGGCTGGAGGGGAGAGTGGAGCTGGAGAGAGGACTGGAAAGAGGACAGGAGAGGAGGACGGGTCCCACAGGAGACCTGGGTGATGTTGCTTTGCACTCTCTCGCCACCGAGGGGCCTCCTGGAGCCAGAGGCTCGTCCTTCCCCACTTCTCTCCTGGATCCTCCTCGCCCTCCCAACAGGACAGACTCCACCTCCCAGCCTTCCATATCTAACTCCCTCCCCCTCCCTCCCCCACCTCCCTCCCTCAGTGCAGAGCTGCTGGAGCTGGGAGACAGCCTTATGAAACTGGGGAACATAACCACTCCTTATGACCTGGACACACACACACAGGAGCAGCTCTGCTCACACCACACATACAGCCACAGTACACTCACTGCTTCATACACCACTGAACCCGCTTACAGCGACTGCAGCCATAGACAAGACCAGAATGCACTGACGACCCCATATGTGCTTGATCATATCACCATCACAGACCCTCGTTATGACAGCAAAGAGCAGAGTTACTGCCACTCCAGTGCTTATTTAGCTGAGGCTGAACACAGTGCCTCCTGCGCACTTGAACGCACTCAAAACCCCGCCCATCCTAGTTCGTATAACCGGGAACAAGCAGCCACGTATGACACCGCCCCAAAACCAGACAGCTCTTACAACCCCTGCCCAGAACACAGTAGCTCTTACACTGCGGAGCGTCCCGCCGCCTATGCTCTCGAGCGCCCCACTAAGTCCGATCCCCAGCCCCCCGCCCAGTTGTGCCTCCCATCTCCAGAGCTCGAGCCGGAGCTGCTGCTTTCGCCGGTGATTCCCCCTGGGGGCCCTTTCACCCCCAGCGACCCCCAGAGTCTGGAGGCTTTGGACCCCACAGCCAGTGCTCAGCTGCTGGACAACATCATGGCCTGGTTTAACAACAACATAAACCCCCAGAACAACCCCCAGAGCCTGGCTCTCATCCCCTCCCCACCCACCACAGAAACCGACTCCTCCCCTGACACTCACACTGAGACTGAGTCCGAGAGCCAGACCTCCAGGGAAGTGACCCCCGCCCTGATCTGGCAGCCCCTGGAGGGCGAGCCGGAGTTGGACAGAGGGTCGGCGGGTGTCCCACCGGGTGCTGCAGGCGTGGAGGGTCCGAAGACGGTGAGGCCCAGCACTCTGGAGCTGGAAAACAGAGACGCTGGAGACGAGGGCGTGGACGCAGGGTGTGTGGCTGACCTGTCGCTGGACGAAGCGCACACACACCCCTGCTCACACTCCCAACGTGGAAACAGTCCCGCACACACTGCCCCGGCCACAGAGAGAGACTTAGACCTCGTCCTTCAGTTAGAGGAGGACCGGTCACCTGAGGAGTGGGAGGAGCAAGAACACCTGGTGTGACAGCGGCAGAACAATGCAGAGAGGAGGGTCGAGCCAAGTGCAGGAAGAGAGAAGATCACGAGGATGGAGGTCAAAGACAAGAGAAATGAGAGTGGAGCACTGATAGAAAATAAAAGATTTAATGGCGATGCCTCTGTTAAAGATGCAGGTCTCTGGGGATGAGTGTTTACTGTCTGTATTATACTGTATCTAGAGAGGACATAAAGCTCTGCGGACTTTGTCCAGTAAAGATGATGTCATACGCAGTTTGATTATTTTTAAGTGCTTTTTGTCTGCTCCGAACACAGGCATTATTCTTTGAAGCAAATGAGTGTTTAAAACCGAGTACATCAATGGAAAGCTACTGATATCATAACACATAAAATGCTACACGTATTTTTTTTCTTATTTTATTTATTCCCCTGCCTCTTGTGTTCGTCTTCTCCGTTTGTTCAGGGTGAAGTTTTGGTGCTGATCATGCTGAAATCCAAACTTGCCTCGTTTTAACAACACTTGATTCTAACACACTGACCCAACTACAAGCCTGTTCAGAGCTCCAGGAGCCAAATATGACGATAGCTGTAACCTTTGGAGCCTGTTTAGCGTGCTGTACAATCAGAGGGCCTAATTCTGGTTTTTGGACCTTCAAGCACACTGTGCCTGTTTTGTTAGTGCCAACACACTACTGATCTTTCCCTTTGGTGGGCTGCAAGCCAAGACCTGTCTGCTGTCACACTGTTGCAGCATGCTTTAATGATTCTTTAAAAGTGATCCACAGAGAAATTGTCTCATCCCCCTGCTTAGGAAGGTCAGTCTCAGCTACAGAGCCCTTAGCGGAGACTCGGTGTCTTGCTCAAAGGCACTGCAGTATTAATGGCTGCTTGTTTTGGGAAGGGATGGAACCATCTGTTTATGCTGCTCACTGCAACCATCCTGCATTGCAAATGTTCCGACTGTATCAGAGACGAGCTTTCATCCATCATCCTTTGTGCGGTGTTTTACTTTGGCTCAGTATTTGTTTGCAAAGCTCTCGACGCAAAGTGCTCCAAACCAAATTTTGGCACCGAATCTCACATAAACCACGAAATGAAATGAAATGAGGTAATGCATCAAACACTAAGTTAATCAGAACACAACAATATTGAATGTGTTGGTCTCTGAATTTTAACAATGCTGTCAAACGGTAATTAAATTAATCAAAACGGAGTACGCAGGGATGTTTTTCAAGGTTTTAAGAGGGGAAAAAAAGCTATTTATGCTGAAGACGGTACTCAAAATGATGTATTAATGGTGGAGTCATCAATGCTAATCCAATATATTTGTTGTCATATTGAGGGGATATTTCTTTGTGATCTGCTGGCTGGAAAAAAATCAGATGTTTGACTTTGAAAAGGGGGAAAAAAACAACGTGGCTCTGATCGATTTACCACTGCGAGTTTTGTTTGCGCTCGTGCACAGAACGGAAGCAAAGGGAGCAGTGGGAACGAAAGATAGTAAATCTGACACGTGCTAAAATCAACAATCCTCCTCCAGAACTCAGCCTTTTATAACAAATTAAAATCGTTATTTATAAGATGCTTCCCGCACTCCAAATTTACAATCACTGGATTCCAATAAATAGATGAATTCAGTTTTACTTTAATGCTAAGATAAATGAAAATATAGATAAATGTAGATAATGTGTGTTAAAGCCCGATCAGATAACGGCTAGTTTTCTCCTCTAAATCACAAAACACTACAGAAAACATTTGAATTCATCACGCTGCTGTGACACACGCTGAACATGTTGTAAGATTTGCTCCGTGATGTCCGATGAGGAGAGATGTTTGCAAACAAGCGTCGCACTGGTTTATTCATCTCGTATAATAAGTGACCAATTCTGAAGATTCATTCGAGAGTTTTGCACATTAAATCTGAGCCAAAGCAGAAAAAAAAAACAACTCTACGGTTTATTGTTTTGATCATATCTATTCCACTACTGATCCGAGCTGGTGCAGCGATGATGTGGGTTGGGTTTTTTTTTTTTTTTAACTGTAATTTATCCTTTTTTTAAAAATTCCTTTATTCCTCATTATAGTTGCATTTCTTCCAGTTGAGACCGGAGTTGTTGGGTCTGTGTGCCTTTTGGTTGTATTTTTGTTCATTTGTTGGTATTTATTAGTGTCATTGCTTTTTCCAAACATGCCGAGCAAATTTTGCTGGTGGAAGATAATGAAAGAACACAACCACTTTTCTACACGTATGTATTTCTAATTTGTCCCCCTGGTTTATCTTCAGTCTTTGTTCATTTTTACTGAATCAGCTCTAAAGGCTGTCTGAAGGAATCTGTTTCTTTCCCCGCTAACAAACACTTCCTCTGAATTTTGTTCAGTTCACTTTTGATTTCACAAAGGCCCTTTAAATGTGACTCCCGGGTTAAAAAAAAAACTTTCTCGCCCAAATCTAATGTTTACAAGGGAATTAAACACTGCCTGCTGTGATGAGATATGATTTGGTGCTTTGGGGACTGAAATGATCACAATGGAATGTTTTGATCGTACTTTTAAGGCAAACAAATGTAAGAACAAAGTCTGATTCAGCTCATAATACTCATAATTGATAGTTTTAGGCTTATTTAAAGTGTGAGATCTGAAGTGAGAAACCCTGAAACGACAGCTTTTCCTCAACTGTGAAGGTGCTGAGCAGACAGTCGGTGCTGGATGTAATATTTCACGAAGCCTGTTGAGAAACATTTCAGACTTTGAGGAATTTAACTGGTGAGACGGTAAAAACATTCAATCTGGAGTCTTTATTTTGCACAAGCATGCTGTTAACGGGCAACATGTGGCGGAACAGTGGTTTTATTATTTCTTTTTTATTATTATTATTATTATTATTTTATTTGGAATTGGACTGACGAATCAAATGAATGGTTTTGTGCCATTTTATACTCCACACATAATGTTTTATAATTTATTGCACCCTCAACCAACACCTTCAGAATTCAGAAAAAAAAAAAAAAAAGAAATTGCACTCTCATAGATTATACTTGATACATTCCCAGCCGGGTAACAGAAAGGTTTGATGTGTGGCCAAAACTATAAATGAAAGTGTCAGTGCAAAGTTTACTCTCAATAAAAAGAACGGAAAGTGTGTCGCTGTGAGATTTTTTTTTTGTTGTTTTTTTTGTAAGTGTCCTGATTCCTAAACCTCCCTCAGATGAAAACAGGCTGCTTTGATCTCATGTGCAGAGTAACACAGGCTGTGAGTGGATGACTGACAGAGACTCAGCTGGTATTCATGTCTGCAGTCTGCTACTCCACCCTCAGGATTGGGTTTTCTAGAAGTTCTTTTAAAAACATTAAAAATCATTGTCTTTGATAGGAAAATGTAACATCCACAATTACATAAATAATATCAATAAACTTTATTGACATTAAAAGCTTAACACAGCTGCCACATTCTGAAACACATTTTATTTTTATTTTTTTAATATTGTCACTTTAAGAGGAGACACTGCAGGTGAACAAGGCAACACCTTTAATCGGTGTTGTTGATCCGCGCTGGTGGACCCATGTGACAGGGTCCAGCTCTCCATTTCTAGGGTTAGGTTCAACCTGCCTACAGGCCCTTGACCTATTAGGATTCTGTAAAACTGCTTAAGATGGGAGCTGCAAGGTGGCTCGGTGGTTAGCATCGTTGCTAGAAAGTCGCCGATTTGCATCCCGGTAAGGACACCCGGGATCTTTCTGTGTGGAGTCTCCATGTTCTCCCCGTGCAGCGTGGGTTCTCTCCGGGTTCTCCGGCTTCCTCCCACACAGTCCAAAAACATGTTGAGGTTAATTGGTGATTCTAAATTGTCCGTAGGTGTGAATGTGAGTGTGCTTGGTTGTCTGTCTCTAAGTGTAGCCCTGTGATAGACTGGTGACCTGTCCAGGGTGTCCCCTGCCTTCACCCTGAGTCAGCTGGGATAGACTCCAGCCCCCCATGACCCTAGTGAGGATTAATGGATGGATGCTTAAGATGGTGTCGAGGAAACTTGCCTAGCTTCTAACTGCCTTAATCCAAACGCCTACCCCATTTCTTCTGATAGTTGACCCAACAAAGCAGCCTCAAATCACTCTACCAGACACGTTTGTTGATGGCAGCTTTCCTCTTAAATGGATCAAGCACTTGGTAATTGCTAGGTTAGAATTTAGAGGTTTGGGACAACCAACCCCAGGGATATGTTTAAAAATACTGTTTTTCTCATGACTAGAATAACCTTTAAGAACCACTATGAAGATGTCATGCACACGACTGTCTAGCTTTTTACGACCATCAGATACTTATGAATGATCCAGTAAAGTTTCAACCCACAATCTTTAAACACAGGATAGATTATTTATTTCAAACTTTTAGCAAGGGCAAAGCAACAGCTCTTGATTATTCATTCAAGACATTTTGAAATACAATGTAATCAATTGATTTGAGATAAAAATGATAAAAACTGAGCTTTTCTAAAATAGAAACCTAGTAAATAATTTAGGGAGGGAGAGAGCCAGAGAGGTAGACCTATGCTGGCCAGCTCAGCCCTGTTGAGCCTGGAGGAGTCCTCTTCCAGCGATGCAGCAACCCAGTACAGAGTCCTGATCCCCGGACAGAACCCTCCTGAATCAGGGGGAGATGAGAAGTCCAGACTCTGATCAGATCTGCAGTTCTTTAGCGTCCATTTGGGGAAGGAAAGGAATACTTCTTCATGCAGAACACAAAAAGGGGTTCTGCTGCTCGTCTTGAGTACAGTTTGCTGACTCATTGGGACTTCTTTAATCAGTGGAAGAGTGTTCAGCTCCAACGATGCCCCGTGAAGAACTCCACGATACACAATTTATCCTTAGCACATACCTCTGACTACACACTTCTAATAGACGCTTCACCTTTATCCCATACATCTGATGAGTCTGACATTAGCTTGGCATCTGATCACTTGTTTGGTAACAGCAAAGCGCCCAGTTTGGCAACCACAGGACACATGCTGGTAAAAAGAGGAACCATTAACTGCTTTAGCAACGAGTTCATTCTGCAAACATCCTGCGGACAGCAGCAGGATGTCCGGACACAACCTGTTATAGGGACACTAACCTTTCTTGCTCTCTTGACATTTTCACCCCTTCTCTCATCTTTAATTGTGCAGCTTCAATTCAATGGTTACACAAAATCCCCTTAAATTCACTGCAATGTTAAAATAACCATTTCATATTTAAACACTTAATCGTAGAGTCTTTTATATTGCTTATGCCGGGCCAGTGTTGTTTGTTAGCGGCTAGTTAGTTGTCTAAAATGTTTTGTTTAAATATGCAAATTGGATGGTGCATATCTTAAAATGTCCCAAGTTGGAAGTCTGACCATTGAATTAAGCCAAGTGCAAAACATTTTTATTGCATTTTCGTTCACATATGAGAGTCAAAGGTTTTTACAGAGGGAATGTTTATTTTCATTTCTAAGTAAAATATGATTTTATTTTTATATAAAATGAATTTAGCTGTAAGTCAACATAAATTAGATTCATTCCAAGGCACACAGTTTGAGAACCACTGGTCTATGTAGCCTGCACTGATATTATTGTGAAACATGGACTCAGTATAGAAACAATGTGGGATGACCTTACTTTGCCTTCAACACATTATAACACATTTTCATTTCACGCTGAAATAACTTGAAAATGGTGTCAGGTTAATATCTATAAACGCTTGGCCTGGACTGAGCCTCCATTGTGTCAGTATCCTAAGAATGCCTCTTCGATAAATCATATTTATTTATAAAGCCCCTAGTTTTTATCCATCCATCCATCATCTATACACCGCTTAATCCTCACTGGGGACACCTGGACAGGTCACCAGTCTGTCACAGGGCTACACTTAGAGACAGACAACCAAGCACATTCACATTCACACCTACGGACAATTTAGAATCACCAGTTAACCTCAACATGTTATTTGGACTGTGTGGGAGGAAGCTGGAGAACCCGGAGAGAACCCACGCTGCACGGGGAGAACATGCAAACTCCACGCAGAAGGATCCCGGGTGTCCTCACTGGGATGTGAACTGGCGACCTTTTTGCTGCGAGGCAAAAGTGATAACCACGGATCCACCTTGCAGCTCCACTAGTTTTTATGAACTGTATATTTATTTATTTATATTTTGTTGTGTGTGCATCCCCTTTGTCTATTACCGTTCTCCTATTCTACAGAGTTCAATAAAACTAAATGGTTAAGGAGGACAGAAGAATTACAATTTTTAAAAATGGCATAAAAATTCTAGGACCGGGCACTCACTTTGGGTTTGAAAAGTGGAAAAAGTACTTCAGTGAGTTAGAGACACTGAACACTGACGCCTGGTGGCTTGTGCCTTCTACAGACTGTGGACAGTCATCACAAGTGTGCAACTCCGGGCACCTGCATCACTGTCCCTCTCTGGCCTCTAGAGGTTTCAGACAGCAAATACAACACAGGAAATACTAAACCAAGGCTGTTAAAAATGCATTTGTGTCTGTTTCTAAGTAGGTCTGTACAAAAGGACACTTAGGGACAGAATGGCCGGACACACAGGGAATTTGAACTGTCCTGTGGCCAAACAGTGCACGGAAGCACAACATGAGAGTGAGAGTGTCAGGTATTGAAGGTATTAGCTTTAATAAAATCAAACGCCTCAGACAAAGATATATAGCTTTGACCTTTGACCTTTCCAATGGGGGTCATTCCATCTCAAAGCATCAATTTTTAAAAACTATTTCTGCTCAACCATCTCTGATTTGCTTGAATTTTTTATGGCATGAAATATAGATGTTTCTAAATAAATAAATACATTTGTTGAAATTTTACCTTGACATACCAAACACTTTCCCTTGTAATGTGTACTTTTCATGTCACTTTCATTTTTTTTTAAAAATACCTTAACTCACCCATAATCAGAGACTGTTTGATCAACTTGTAAAATATTTCAGATTTTAAATCGATGGTCTAATAACAAAATACAGCGAAAATCCCAGGCTTTTATGTTTGAAAGTTACTGAGACATTATCGTTCAAACATGGCCTCAAAGTTCGATGTGCTGAGAAAATGTGCAGAAAGTGGGTCGCGGATAATTTTAAATCAATTCTGAAGCTTTACAGAAACCATTTTGAATATCCATAGCTTAAAATAATAATAAAAAAAATCCAAACAAATCAAAAATGTTCAAGCAGAAATCCCCTAACGATTCAAAGTGAAATAACCCAGCTTATTTTATCTATAAATTAAAAACAAACATGTTCCTCCTTCCACCGACAGGCGGCAGTGTTATTCTCCCGTGTCGCTTTTGCTCTCTGTTGTCGCTCCTTTAATGACGTCGTATCCGCGCGACTCAAACGTACCTGGTACATCAGCGGCCTGTTTTCAGAGCATCGCTGTAATTTTTCTCTCCGGTGGAGGATTTCTCTCTGCAGTCCATCACCATCATGAAACTAGTCAGGTGAGCGGCAGCGGGAAGTCACCGTTTACCGACTGTGTGAATATTTAGATGATAAAATGGAGGCGCTGCAGCTGGATGGATGTAGATTTAATAAAGCGGAGCGGCGGGAGGCGGGAAGCGCTGCTCGGATGAATGGAGGCTGTCCGGTGTTACAATGAGCCACCGGGCTCCGCTCCCTGATTTAACCTCCAATAGTCACACATTTGTACTGTGGTTTAAGTTAATGTGCATCTGAGTTAGTTGCAGTTATTTGTGTTTTTAGAAACAAGCTTTAATTCACGTATTTAAGCTACATGGACGTTAGTTTAGCCTCAGGCCCCGTGTCTGTTTAGCTAACCTTTTTATTTAATCTTAACATTGAGCAACACCTGCACCCAGAAAGCTACTTGTGCATTTAATATTCTTTTAGCTCTCAAAGTGAGAGGGTTTGCAGTGTTTAGCTCGCTTCCTCCTCGTCCCTTTGTTTTGGTGCTGAAAGCTACAGAGCTAGCAGCTAGCATCAGTGCTGTACTATTAGCAATTATCTTCATGTGTCTTGTTTTACCTGCTCTGGTCTCTACATTTGTTGTTTTGTCTGCTTAAATCGTTTTAAAAGACCCCATTTATTTGATATAATGTAGTTTGCACTTGTCAAAAAGATATTACTACCCCTACATTGTGACTAAATTGCTAATAATGCATCAAAATGACTGCAGTTCATTCCTTAGGGTTGTATTTTAACAATTGTAGGCCCTGAGATAACTGGAAATGGGATCATTTCTTTATTTTTATAATTTGAATCCACCTGCATACTGTGGTAACTACAGTTTAAACATGAGAACTGATAATAAAGTATTACCTGCAATTATCCTTAATAGCCTGATTGTGCTCTGCAAACTTTGGGAGCTAATTTCTGACTAATTTCTTTGTCGAGTTTTCAGTGAGACATATATAAAGCTGAGCCCAGAAGTTGGTGTACTCACGCTATAATCTTGTTTTAATGATGCTTTCAGGTTTTTGATGAAGCTCAGCCATGAGACGGTTACCATTGAACTGAAGAATGGCACCCAGGTCCATGGCACCATCACAGGTAAGAGCTGGCTGGGCCGAGTTCAGACTCTATGACTTGAGGTTTCATTTCATTGCAAATACAGTGTTAAATAAAAGCTGTGTGGTCAGTTTATTTGGCTCACCCAGCTCCAGAGAATGTATATTTAATACAATAGCTGTGCACTGAATCCAACCTTGATGAGGCTCATATTTCCAGTATTAATTTAGGATAATAACCACTTTCTAAGGCTGCAGCTTGTCCTATGTTTGTATTGTCCTGTTCTCTATCATGTAATGCTTCTTTCAAGCCAGATGATTTTTCTACGCCGTCACTCACAATGAAGCACCTGCTCAATAGGAAAAAACGCTGAATTACTTCTTCCTTCTCCTCTTACAATTTTCACTCAACAAAGCTGTGTCAAGGCCCACATTTGGGAAGGAATAAGATTGTCCTACTCACTGATCACTGCTAGTTATGGCTGCAACTAACTGTTATTAATCCGTCGATTGTTTTCTCAATTGAGCGATTAGTTGTTTGGTTTGTAACGTGCTAGAAAACAGTGAAAAATGTTGATCAGTATTTCAAGATGATGTCTTCAAATGAGCTGCTTTGTCCACAAACCAGAGATACCCAGTTTACACCATAGTCGAGTAAAGAAAGAAGGAATATTGTTAAAATGTAAGAAGTTGGCATTCTTGTTCAAACTATCACATTTAATTTATAGTTGACAATGAACCATTTAAGCACTACTTAATGTGTTTTATTACTGCTGACCTAACAGTTTATATGTTTGGATATACATAGTTTACATTTTCTGTTCTTGGACAGCTGGATGAGAACAAAACGGTAATTAGTCTGTAAGTCATTGTGGCTACTTTGCAAAGACGAGTCGTGTGCTGAGTAGATATTTAAATGATTGTGTATTTATTATACAGTCGTCACACAGTTTGTCAAATTGTTGTGCTCTTGTTCAGAGTTCCTGCTCTCTGGTCTGATGCAGTTACTTCCCTCCTGGTTTTGTTCAGTCAGCTGCAGGGTGGCTAACTGGTGGTGACTGTTGATTTTAAGGTTTTTCATCCCTCTTTCTGTTTTTTGTAGGTGTTGATGTGAGCATGAACACCCACTTGAAGGCGGTGAAAATGACCCTGAAGAACAGGGAGCCCACTCAGCTGGAGTCTCTCAGCATCCGTGGCAACAACATCCGCTACTTTATCCTGCCGGACAGCCTCCCACTGGACACCCTCCTGGTCGACATCGAGCCAAAGATCAAGTCCAAGAAGAGAGAAGCAGGTGAGAAATATTTTTTAAAAAATGAGCATCATCCAGTATATGCTTTATTCTTGTGTTGTTGCCCCACTTGGGCTGATTTATCAGTGGGAGGATTCAGGCCCCTGTTTCAACTTGTGATTGCCATATTCCATTAGAGTGCTCTGCTTGGTATTACCCACAGACTTAGTCCACAAATAATGGTCTGTTTGCTCAAATTGTGTCAGTGAAGCTTTCCTTTCAATAAAACAGACACTCAGTTCAATGCCTTCAGCGTAAATACCGTTCAAGAAACCTTGAACCTGAAACTTATTCCCTGAGGTCATTGAGGATGTAGACCACATGTCTGAAACATGTACTTCATCCATTTAACCTCTCAGCTTCCTGATTTCTCTCAAAATATTTGTTTTTAAAGACTGTTGTGGTGTCAGAGTTAGAAATGATCGAGGTGTTTGAGGCAAGTTGGAAATATGTGATCAGGGTGGTTTGTCTGGCGTTTTGTCAGCAAGAATACACAACTACCACCAAGCTGAATTTTATTAACCTTTGTGGCGAGCTGGAGTTTGGACACGAGACCAATCTGTTAAATGTTGGTAGAAACTGTGAGATACAGCATTGTCCTTGGTGGAGGATGGGATCTACGGGTGTTCCTCTAGGTTTTCTATTGTTCATGTCTAAATAGGGCAGTTTAGATCGTTTTTTATATTTATTTTTTATCACATGCTGCAGGATGAGAAGTGGTAGAGGCTGTTGTCGTCCTACTGTGTCACTGTAGTGCAGTCAACACATAAAGGCACGACAATGAAGAAGCTTTTCTTCTTTTCTTTTTTTTTTTTTCATTAAACATTATCGTAGTAATGTCATGGGCAACACATGGTTCAGCATTTTCTTCACAAGGATGTGACTTTATTTAATGATTACTGTGCTAATTAGTTTGGGTTTAGTTGTTATAACACTGAGAGGTCAAGTGGAGAAGCAACAAATACCCCAAAATGATTCATAAGGGCATGATGCCAAACTAGTTGATGTATAATTGCTGATGGATGACTCTGCCAGTCATTAGTCTCTTCTTCATGTTGTTCTGTAATTCATTTATTCCTCTCACCTTAGTAGAATAGTCGTAGCATAAATTGTACTTCAACAGCACAGAATAAATGCATCTTCCTGCCATAATATCTTTCATTAATTCAGTCTTGCACATTGAGCTGAAGGTGATGTGCACTGCTCTTCTTTTATGAAGATTTATTCGGGTTGTCATTAAAAGCAGCAAGCTAGAAACATTCTGCCTCTCTAGGAGGAAGACAAATGTTGATTTTAGTGCAGAATGGTTATGTATGTGATTAATTTTTCGTCTTAAGACTGTTTTTTATGTGTCAAATTGGATCTGTGGCACTTTAATTCAGTTCAGGACTAAATGTTTAATCTTCCTCACCGCTTTTCTTTACTACTTGATCTGCCGACGAATGTTTGACCATTGTTCTTGTCTCATTCAGTTGCTGGACGGGGACGAGGCAGAGGACGAGGGCGTGGCAGAGGAAGGGGACGAGGACGAGGTGGCCCAAGGAGATGATCACACAGTTGTACAGCTGTTTCTCACCACCTCACTGTTTGTACAGGATTTTTTTTTTTCTTTTGCTCAGAGGAAACGATTTGTGAATTTCTGCGTGCTTTTCGTTTTTTTTCTTATTTTGTACATTAAAATGCTCCTTATCAAGAGGATAAACTTGACTCTGTGCATTCTTGCAGCATTGATGACTTGGTTTCAGTTTCCTTTTATTTTCTTAGATTGTTTTACGAGGTGTGTCGGAAAAGTTTTAGGACTGGTGTCACAAAAGATATATTTCAAATCCAAACTAAGCTTTCCCCTTCGAAGTAATCCCCCCTGGAGTCTAACACACTTTCCCAGCCTTCTCTGCCACTGCCACGATTTTTCTGGGATCCTCCGCAGCTCTATTGTCACAGCCATCTTGATGTTGTCCACGTCTTTAAAACGGGTCCCCTTGATGACCCCCTTGAGCTTGGGGAAGAGAAAAAAAAATCCATGGAGCCAGGTGGGGTGAGTAGGGAGGTTGCTCCAGCACGGCGATGTTCTTCTCATACAGGAACTGTGGGATGCTCAGGGCGTTGTGAGCAGGCGCGTTGTCATGGTGAAGCAGCCACCACTTGTCCTGACACAACTCTCGCCTCTTCTTGTGCACTGGAGGAAGCAAACGCTGCAGGATCTCTTTGTAGACGTGCTGGTTGATTGTTGGAAGGGGAAAACTTGTAGTTTGTACTTCGGGTCTTT
The DNA here is from genome assembly GCF_000690725.1 of Stegastes partitus. NCBI lineage: Eukaryota > Metazoa > Chordata > Actinopteri > Pomacentridae > Stegastes > Stegastes partitus. The sequence goes on from NW_007577777.1 coordinate 524,296, forward strand.
TGTGACACCAGTCCTGGAACTTTTCTGACACAGCTCGTATTACAAGGTTGAATTAAGTGTCTTTGCATGGAATTGTCTTCTAAACACCGACAGCCAATTATTGGCTTCAAATAGTGTCAAACGGAGTTAAGTTTAAAAAGTCAGTTTCCTTCCACAAATTTTTTTTTTTTCTCAACAAATATGTCATGAAGCCCTTTGGTACATTTGTTGACAGTCATTTAGGAAATTGCGATATTCATGGGACTTAAAGGTTTACACAAGGCGTTGGTGTTTGCTCTTCAATCCAGGACTGATCAGTTTTGAACATTTTGAGCTTGTTTAAAGAAGAACCTGTGATTTCTCTACAGCCCTGCAGTCATGCTGTATTTGTGGCTGAGGAGTTCTACCAACAAGTTGATGTTGCATCAGTACTTTTTGCACAAGTTTCCCAACATTAGTCCATGTGTGGTCTACAGACTGTATATCAACATTCATTCTTTAATATTTACTGCATTATTATTTGTTCAACACTGAATTACTATTGTGTTTTCTTTATATGCAGTCTTGATGGGGCCCACAACAAATAAATTACACTATCTGATATTTGTTTTGGTTCTGCACCCATTCTCATGAATGCTGGCAAAATGTCCGTGCATTTATCTCTCACTCTGTGTTACCCTTTTGTTATGAACTAGTATTGCTTTGGTTTACTGGGTCTCCTCCTACTGAAGTCAATCAACACTACTTCATGAATGTATGTTTATTAATCTCAAACATAATCATGATGAAAAGCAAGTTTCTATCATATTTTTCAGTCACAAAGTGCTTTACTTGGTGCGTTAACATGTTTTTAAAGAAGAAAAAAATGTGTAACAGCATGCAAGTTAAAATATTCAACAGAATAAAAGTACAAACACCTTTACATATACATATACAGAATGCATACAAGTCGCACAATAATTAAAAGCAGTGAAATAAAAAAACAGTCTTTAGGTTAGTTTTAAAATGGCTACAGTTGGGGTAGGTTATACAGGGGGCTGCATCCAGCAGTGGGCAGCAGAATGACAAAAAGCTATTTCACCATGTTTAGTTTGAACTCTGAGCATGACCAGATTATTACTGCTGCAGATCAAAGAATAGAAATGAAGTCTATGGATCTGAGAATATTATGAAGCAGTGAACATTCAACATCATGTATTTTAGGTTTAGATCACTGAGAGGCTTCTAGAGAATAACTTGAGCTTTTAATTTTTACTGGAAGTCAGTGTGAAGACCTAAGATTTGCATAATTTTACTTTTTGATTTTTATTATTTCTTTATTATTATTATAAATAATAATAATGTTTACTATATATGTAATAGTATTATTTGTAATTATTTTATATTCACTTATAAGCATTATTTCTCTATATATTACAGTATTTTGAAATAATTTTAGTCCAAAAAAAGAAAAAAAGATATTGACTGTATGTGCTTCTTTCCTATTTCTGTCCACTCAGACTGTTTTCTGGCGGAGTGATATAGCTTAGCATTTGAACCGGAACTACTTAAAAACGACGCTAACCCGCCTAATAAATAACAATAATAAAACAGAGCCGTAGATTTTGTGTGTTTCCACAGTCTGTGTGTACGGTAATTATTCTAAGCAGGGTGTTAAATTAATATTATTACCATTTAATTACACGCCGTGTGTGTGTTTATCATGCTAACAACCCTGTAGCCAATAGCCGCTTCCAGCCGTCACTCACGAACCGCTGGTGCATCGACTAACCGGTCCGCCTCTGCACGGCGCCGGGTGGAAGTCAGCCTCCGGTCCCGGTAGATGGTTTAGGTGCTCCGAATACCAAGAGGAAGATGTCCGCTGCTGCTGCCACCGGTCGCTTCATGTATTTCGCATTTGGAAGCAACTTGTTGAGGGAGAGACTGCAGCTGGCGAACCCGTCAGCGGTGTTCCGCACCACGGGTCGACTGAAGGTTCGTACAGAAAACAGCAGCAGTCACAACGCGTTCAGGCCGGGTGGAAATTACCACAAACACAAGTGCTTTAACTACATTTGGGTTCTGTGTCAGATAACATCACCGATATTCCGCATTGGGGTGTCTGTATTCAATCGGTGTGACACACTTGTAATTGTTAACATTATTTTGTTTGTTTGTTTTACCTGTTTTGTTTTACTTCTCCTTTCATTTTTCCCATAACATGAGCGGTTACAGTTTGATTTGTGTTGCTTCGTTCACGACGCCACGTGAACGCAGCATCGCCCCAGGCTGTGTGTGGTGTAGCAGACAGTGTTGGACCGGACTGACTGAGGGAAAACATTTAGCATGGGGTAGATTTGATTTGATCATTGAGGAACAATGGCAAACACTTAATTTCCTGCATTGTGATGTTTTTTTATGCATCAATTTGTACCTCACTGCATCCATTTGTTGTGGAAATGTGAAGGAAACAATGTGCAGGTAGCAACCAGGTGACAACTCAAAATATCATGGAATTATGATGGCACTATGTATTGTTGACAAATAGTTAATCTCCTTTGGATTAACCTTTCTCATGTAACATGATCCCTGCTGAGTCAACACACACATATACTCTTCTGTGTTGTTAAATGGTGCATATGGCACCTTTTCACATCAGTGGTAGATTAATTGATTTTAATTTAGTTATAAACCCATCTAGTTGTTCATAATCAAAACTTTCTGCACTGTCACAAAATATGTGACACACCTGTGTTTGATACGCTGAAGAAAAAAGACCCGCCCTGTTGAAGGCTTTGTTGTTAATGTGGTGGCCATGGATCACACTGTTTCTGACTGACTTGACATATGCTTGATTAACTTACCTTAAATAGTGCAGGTAATTTAGCCAACTGCTGTTCTAAATAGGTGTGCAACGCCTCTCCCTCTGGGTAAAGTAATCATCAGACCAGAGTGCTGCAACCAGCCTGTGTGTTTAAAAGCCATTTTTCTCCACAATATGCTGTTTAGGACTCAAACAATAATTTTTAAGTTGCTTGAGTGAGATGTAATGAAATGGTGCTTTTGATGCTGTCAAAAAATCCAGCTTTTAACTGTTTTCTAAACTTCACTCTTTATGGTGTGAAAATCGGCAGCTGTATTCAAAATTGCCTTCAGGCTGCCTTTCACAGAGTAAGAAACGCCTAAAATGCAGGTCTTTAGACAGTCAAAATTGCCAGTTTTTACTGTGCTCCAGTAAGATGTAATACAATTCTGATTTTTATGCTGTCAAAAGGTGGAAACAAATTAAGTTGCAATTAAAACATCGCTTTTCACGCACTCACAATCATCTAAGATGTGGTTTTTTATCCACTTTTTCTTTTGTATGACAATGAGCCCTTCCTTTTGGTGTACACAGTCAATAGGTTTAGAGTTTGTGTGACCAGTCAGTGAAGAGCGAAGCCAGACCAAAGTGCCTGCCAGTACTAAACTGTAGATGATTTGTTGTCTTTGTACGGTAGTACAAGGTTCAGAGAATTAAATATTAATTGAAACTGTGCTTTTTTTTCTTCTTATTTTTTTTTTTAAAGCACATTTGAGAAGTGATAATTTATGGGTAGTATGGGTATGTAGTAGTTGTAGTAACCCTGCCTCTCACATCTCTCATGTTCCAGTGGCAACACGCAGCTTGTAATTATCTGAGTATTTCCAATTTGTTCATTTATACTCCAATAATGACCAAATATATGAATATCTTATTACTCATTACTCTTAATGGAGGCATATAAATGGACTGGACATTTTGATGCATGACTACATGTAGTTTGATGGGCAGCCTGGAAGAACAAATACATTTAATATATATATATATATACATATAATACAGCTGTCTATGTGTGTCTGCTGCTAAGCTAATAAGATTTTTCTGTATTCAATTCCATCCCTCCTTTTTTCCATAAGTGGCTCCAGAGCGCCAGAGTTATTATTACTTTAGGACATGGAGAACATATAGAGAACAGTGACTTGGCCACCTTGCTGTACCACCTCCACAGATGAAGCAGCTGCAACAACAGGGTCTGGGTTTATGGCAGTGCAGCCGTGCTGTTTTGACCAACAGGCTCACTGGGGACTCTGCTGAAACCACAAACAGCACCGCTCATTACATCACAGTCAAATAAAAGACATTTTGTTCGACATACACAATGCCTCATCACTGTTCAGTGTTTTGTCCCGTAGCCCCGACAGCCAACACCACCTCCTGTCTGTGTGTGTTTCTGTATGTGCAGGACTACATGCTGAACTTTGGCCTGTGGGAGAAACATGTGGACAATGCGTGGCACGGTGGAGTGGCCACCATTGAGTTCTGTCCAGGTGCAGAGGTGTGGGGAGTGATCTGGACACTGAGCAACGAAAACCTCACGAGCCTGGACAAGTGAGAGACACACACCAACGAAAAACACACTCTGCCGTTCAGAGGTTATTGTCTCTTGTTTTAACACAGTGCGTTTTTTTTTCTTTTCTTTCTGTGTCCTTAGCCAGGAAGGAGTGAGCCTGGGAATGTACTCTCCTCTGGAAGTCTCAGTGGAGACTGATGAAGGACTGATGCTCTGCAGGACGTATCAGATGAACAACTTCCACGCCTGTCCTCCCTCTCCTCAGTACAAACAGGTGTGAGCTTGACAACACACCCCGGTCCTAAGATAGTACACTCCACTTAAATGTCCCATATTGTGTTTCTGCCTGTTTCCGCCCATTTCAGGAAGAACACGCTGTCTGCCGCTATGATTGACAGTTTGATCTGGATGACTGTTAGTTAGGCGTCACATAGCAGCTGAGTGTAATGACAGAAGAAGTGAAAGTATAGTCATCTTAGGGAGACCAGATAGGAGAGCATTACAGTAATCCATTTGGCATGTAATACAAGCATGTACTAGTTTCTCTCTCTTTACTTGACTAATTGCAATCTGGTAATGTTTTTCAAATTATAAAATGCCATCTTAGTTTTTTTTAATGTGGGGCTCAAAACTGAGGGCAGCTGTCCTGGTTGAGCTGTAGAAAGTTCTCTGCTAACCATGACTTAATATCTAAAACACAGTTAAAAAGGGCATTGATTGGTCAACAGATGACACGCTGATGTACAGCTATGTGTCATCAGTGTAACTGCCGACGCCGTGCCTCCTCATGACATTTCCAAGTAGTAACACGTCCAAAATAAAAAGTGTAGGACCTAAAATAGAACCCTGAGGAACACCATAAATAATTTTGTAGCTTTTGAATTAGCAGTCATCCGTGCTTACTACAAATTCTCGGTGAGATTGGATTTGAACCAGTTAAAAACAGAACCAGAGGAGCAAATGAAACGGGAAAGCCGGCCAAAAAAAAAGAGTGGTCTACAGTGTCAAAGGCAGCAATTATTTAAAGCTTTTATTGTACACCTATAAATTTACAACAACCACAAAACACAATCAAAATGGACTTTCACCATTTGGGACCTTCAAGCTGTAAAACCGTCTGCATTGACTAACACATTAAAAATTAATTGTTAACTAAACCAGTGTTTTTGTTACTTAAGTGGAATATCAATATTTGTGTTTCCTATCAGGTGGTGTGTCTGGGTGCAGAGCAGAACGGACTCCCGGATGAGTACCTGAAGAGGCTGGAGGCCATTGAAACCAATGCCTACAGTGGCCCCTCGATCCTCGATCAAATCAAATCAGTCATGAAGTAGACATTACGGTTTCATTGTAGGCTCTTGAACTTGAAGTTGACAAAAAACATTTTAGTTGTTCTAAGAATGGCACAAAACAGAGAACAGCTAATGAGCAGGACATGCGGTGAGATTGTTTTTGTCCGGTTATGAAGAAGTGTGACCAAAAAATAACCTCAAAGTTCACTTTTGTGCAGATTTTGGAGCCTTCAACTGCATCTCCATCTTCTTCACCCCAGTGATCATGTTACAGTGGCACACAGATGTTTCTGTTACTGTGAATAACTGAGCAAGTTAAAGATGAGCTGATTTCCAAATTGCCAGTCACAGATGACACATTTCTGTTGTATTTAAAGCAACTTTTATTTCCCTCTTTCATAGTCTCAAATGGACAAAAAAAAAGGAAAAGAGCCTGAAACATGCACGCATCCTGCATAGTCAGTACTCAGCAGCAGCTTCTGTGGGAGTGTCACAGCTTGTAAACACTTCGTAGAGTCTGTCACTGCTTGTTTGGCAGATTTTTGCTCATTCTTCCTGCAAGAATGGATGAAAATATGCCAAACAAGCACTTCTCCTTCTAGTTCTGTGAGGTTCTTGGGCCGTCTTCCATGCATCTTGCATCTTTTGAGCTACATCCACAGATTTCCCATGATGCTTGATTTAAGGTCGGGGGACTGTGAGGGCCTTGGCAAAATCTTCAGCTTGCACCTCTTGAGGTAGTCCATTGTGATTTCTGAGGTGTGTTTGGATTCTTGCCCTCATCATGTCTTGTTTGCTGCCAGAGTTTGCTGCTGTTTAACTGAATTCATTCTTCCCTCTACCAGCGAAATAATCTGGCTGCAACAGAGACCGAACACACAATCGATGCACCCACATGCTGAACAGTTGGACATGTGTTCTGTTCAAACGATGCTTCGTGTTTTTGTTCCAAAATGCATTCGGCCTGTTTTGATGCTCATGTGCAAACTTCTAATGAGGACAGAGGAAAGGTTTTCCATGAAGGTCATACTTGTGCAGGTGTCACTGTAGTATCGTCTGCTAAATCTTCCTGGAGGTCTTGTGCAGTCAAACGCAGGTTTTGATTTGCCTTTCCAGTAATCTTACGAGCAGTTTTCTCTGAAAGTTTTCTCAGTATTTCAGACCTCAACTGATCCAGTTAGCCGTCGCTCTTAATTACATTCTAAACTGAGGACACAGCTACCTGGAAGCTGCTTCTTGTTGCCTTCTCCTGCTTCAATTATTTAAATTTTCAGAGTGCGAGGCAGCGGCTTAGAGACTGCTGCTTGTTGGGATAAGGTTTGGTGTGTTTACAAAGCTTTGAAATGCTTATTGTGAGCAAACCCTAACAAGCTAATTAAGGGTGACACCATCGTACAAGTTATCTAAGAGCCTGAATCTCTTTGGGTGCACTAACATTTGCTTGGTGCTCGTTTCTTTTGTTTTACTTTAGAATTGTACAAGAGGAAAAAAAATAAAACACTAAATGTGCCGAAAGTGTTGAAAACAATGTTTCCTCATCATGGCTTTTGGAGATCAGTTCGTTTTCTACTCACTTAACATTTCACAGTAACAGAAATTTCGACTCAAACATTTGCGTGCCACTGTAATAATAACGATAGTATAATAATGAGAATATGTAATGATGAAGATGATGATGGTGAACAGAAATGGGAAAACCTAGTAAGTGGACTGTTTTGTTTTTTTTTTGCAAACTAACTTGAAGGCTGACAGTCAGTTCTGAAGCAGAGCTGGCACCACTGTGTGGCCACGACACAATAATGCATGCATTTAATGATGAGACGTTTGGCTGGGCCCAACACCTTGTCTTAATTATTATTGCATAATTAAACTGTTGACAAATGTATCTAATTTACAGATGTGCCAGGCGGGGGAAAAAAAAAAAAGCTCATTATTTCTCAGGGTAATATTAAACGCTGATGACACACTCTTCAGACTTTCCACTTGTCAGCCTTTTATTGCACATAATGCACCTCCGTTGTCATGACTCGATTCGTATCGTTGTGTTCCGCGGATTGAGGAATAAAGTGGCCTCAAGTTTCCAGTTGCACATGAAAGAAAATACCTTTGGATGCTTTAACATAGCTTAATTAAAAATGACAGTTTTTATTACAAAATTAAAATAAAAATGAACCATTTATGTAAAAGGATACCACTTTATTTTACACAACACAGTGGCCTTGGACAGAATGATGCTTAGTTTTGACCTCTCCCAACATTTTTCATACTCTAGGAATTATAGAAAATACAAGTATTGTACAAAAAAAAAAAAAAACTGCCGTCAGGAGAACAGAAGCTAAGTGGGGAACACCCAGTATAACGTTTGATGTTTTTGTTGAGTCTCTAGGTAAAATTTCCACAAGTCTATGCAAATATGTCGACTCCACAATGGCACAAATTAGAATTTCATCCGACAACAAAACAGAGGCTCATGCAAGCAACATGGTCAACGAGGAGTTCTTTAACTGTGGGAATTCAACGGTCACGCAACTTCTTTTTTTTTTTTTTACATTCTTTAGAATTTGGCTTCAAAACTGCAGGATGAACATTCACCTCATTATATCTCAACGGTGTGCAGGAGTTGGGAAGCAACGAATGTAAAAACAGAATCCCCCTTTTAAAAAAAACGTAGAACTGCGGAGGGGCAAGTGGTGCGAATGATCCCAAAGATGAACTAAAACGGGGAAAAAATCAAAAAGAAGGAGCTGTGCACATGGCAGACTTAGGTTCAGATCTGTGAAGGAAAGCTTTGACATAATAAAATCAACTCTATAACATGGTGTTCACTACAAAATAATAATAATAAAAAAAAAAAAACAACTTTGTACAAACAGGCATAAATAAAGGGTGCAAAAAGCAGCTACCAGGGGAGAAATCAGTACGTAAGTCTGCAGCCATTGTTGAATGGGAACTTGTATATAGCTAAATAGTTGCATCATAATAATTCAGACGATACATCTGTGTACTGATTATCATGTTCCAAAGGAGCATCAACAACAAGGCTTTGCATTAATGTGGAAATCAGGATGTGGACCACTGCAACCTACTGAAGTCAAATGAAGCACTATTAATGAAGGCTACATTAACAAACTGCCTCAGTTACTGGTGAACTTTTAAGGAAATACATCATTGTTTACGCTGTGTGATAAACTTCTCTAATGTCTGTCAACAGAAAAGGCCATCATTGATTTTTTTTTTTTTTAGTCAGTTTTTAAATCATACATTTGTATTATTTGCTGTTTTTAGGTTCCATCTTCACACGTTTCTGAACTCACTCCATCGCCTGCACCTGTTCCTCCTCTGCAGCTTTATCATTTCCGCTTTCATCCATCGGCTCAGGTCCGTCCTCACCGCTGCTTTCCATCGGCTCCATTGCGTCGGCGTCCGTCAGCTCGGCCGTCTCGGCGGGCTGCTGCTCCGGGATGAGGAGGTTGTGCTTAACTTTGTTCACTTCGTTCATGTTGAAGCCGAGCAGAACTGCAGTCGTGTTCCTCTTGAGACTCTTCATGCACTTGCTGCGCTTCTTGCTGAAAAGCGCCGCCAGCTCTGCTTTGGTGAGCGACAGCCTCCTGCACAGCTCGTCGGTCTCGGCTTTGGTCGCGTAAGGGTTCACGTTGAAGTATTTCGATATGAAGTCTCTGCGCTCCTCGCTGCAGCGGCGCTCCATCGGTGTCGGCTCCAGCATCAGCTTGACTGCAGGGTCGGTCTGAACCTCAAGCTCCGGTGGAGGCTGCAGCTTTTCCTGCTCCCGCTTCCTGCGCATGGCCGCCCTTTGTTCTCGCTCTCGTTTGTTGGTCTCCATGACCTCCCTCCATGCGGCCTCCAGTCTCTTCTTAGACTGCATCTCCGCTTCTGTTTCTGGAGGGTCCGGAGCGCGTGTGGCCGAAATCACACGAGCCGGAGCTAAAGTCTGTTTCATAGTCAGCCCCTGGGGCATCTGCAGAAAGTAGAGTCCAGACGCCTGACTGAGCTGCGGCGCTGCTCGCAGTGGATGTTGCGTTACAACTGCAGGCGGTTTGGGTGGCGGTGGCGGTTTGGGTGAACACCTGCACCGTTGAATGTGGAGCATCACAGCTTGCTGGGTGACCTTTCCTGTGTAAACGCCGTTGCAGTATATGCACTTGAAAGCCTCCGTCTTGAGGATGGCATGAATGGTGGGTGCTACAAAGTGCTTCTGCTTCAGGTGCTGCAGGTGGTCCGATTCGTGCTGAAACTTCTCGTCACAGAAGGGACAGTACGCACTGTTGATTTTTGCAGGAGCTGCACAGATTTCTGGCTGGCTGCTGGGCTGCAACTTAAAGAAGATCAGGTCGAGGGAATTTGTGACCAGAGCGAGATTGACCTCTGTGTCTCCGAGGACCTCTTTTGGTGCAGTGGTGTGGACGTCGAAGTAAGGGAACAGGATCCCTCCAACACCTTTAGAATAAACCCTGTATTTCTGCCTCAGGAAATCACAGTAGGCTTTGCTTGTGGGATTGTGCTGCTTTACATGCTCAGCAAGCTGTTTGATTGAAAAGAACAAAGCTGAGCAGTATAAACAATTGAGGCCGTGCAGCAGGTGTTGGAAGACGCTCTTTTCTGAGAGTAAAATTTTGCATGTTAAACATTTAACAGTTTTGTCAGGCATTTTCTTCAGGAACGCTGCTCTTGCTGCCACACTTTCTGACTTTGAGGAAGCAGATTTAGTCTGGTGTGCGACCTCTGTATGCATGTCAAACACATTGGAAGGGAAAAGTTCGTTACAGAGGGGACATGTAATCCATTTCTTAGTTTGTGGTACAGCATGACTTTGTTGCTCAACAGTCTTATGAGGAGTACTTGTGCTCTGAGAGACAGGCATCGCTACTTGCAGCGGAGCAAAAGTGTACGTGGGCATGCCGTTCACTTTGTTGCCGGTCGGGATTAGGTGACTCAGCAGAGACTGTGAAGTCAGCATGGTACCTTGAAGGGCCATTTGGTTTGTTGATGCATTTTTTGCAGCCACAGCAGGTTTAGGTACAGTCCCGGTTCCAGCTGCCATGTTGGCGTGCAGCCCTGATGGAAGGAGGATCTGCTGCGGTTGTGGAGTCGGTTGTGGTGGAGCAGAGATGGGAGCTAAAGTCACTGGTGCCTGTTTCAGAGACACGTTGGACATTGTGGGAAGCTGGACCATAGACGGCCCTGGGGGCAAAGCACTTCGGAGAGCTATCGTGGCACCGGGCTGGAGCAAACCTTTAGCCTCAGCGCTAGCTAGCTGCACTAGCGCTGACGCTTGAGGAGGCAGAAAAGCTTGGTTGGTTCCAGGGGCACAGATCAGAGTAGTACTGTTTGTAGTTCCTTGTAGCTGCTGTAACGCCACTACAGTCCCAGCAGGTTGGCCATTACTCGGTAAGACCAACGACTTACTGTTGAACATTTGAGGTTGCTGTGGTTTAGGAGCGATACTTGGAAATGTCACAAACAGGCCATTCCCGTTAGGTGTTGGTTTAATGGTGTAGTTCTTATTCTCATAAATCAGGCTCTGCACTTGTGTGCTGACCGAATAGTGCGATGGCTCAACGAGCATGTGATGCAACATTTGGTCTAGGTTTCCAGTGTTCACCTTGCACACCTTGCAGCAGTAGACCTTTATAGACGAACCCCCCTGCAGGTGTAATCTGTAACCGATGTACTGCTCCGCCAAACTGTCCAAGTGCTTGAGGATGATGTGCTTCTTCATCGCGAAGATAGAAGACGACGGATATCCACATCTTCGACACTGATACCGCTCGTTTCCCCGGTGGGTGGTTAAGGACCCTTCCCTTGGCAGTTGTATGTGGGTGTTCGGCACGGGGAGCTTGGCGTGGAAGAACAGCATGTGCTTCTTGACAACCTTGGGGTGGCCGATGAAGAGGCACTGGGAGCAGGGTGCCAGCGCACAGAAGGACTGAACGTATCCGTGGCAGCGAGACACGTGGCTCCGGAAGTTGTAGATGTTATGTGACGAGTACTTGCACAGGTTACAGCACAGAGATCGAGACCGATACGGCCACTGTGGAGTGAGAAAAAAATAAATAAAAAAAGATCATTTCAGACAAAGCATGAACAAGCTAAAATGAAAGTGCGCACAGATTTGTAACTTACGACAACAGATGGTAACATTTTTAATTATTTAACAAACAGTCTAATGTGGGTTAATTCACCTTCTTCTGCAGTCTGCCATTGTATCCATCTGTGATATCAACCCACTCAGTTTCTCGAAAGGCCTCATCTTCTTCTTCTTTTTTCTCTGAGTTTTCATTGAGAGTCTGCACAGGACACAAACAAACAAACAAAGCTGTATTTTATAAGAAACAGTGAACACCTTCCTTCAAAGTCCTACATTCAAGGTGGTTTCTCAGTAAATGAGGATTAGCATAATCACGGATGCGTTTGCCAGTTTATTAGCCACATCTAGCTAATGCAGTGTAACAAAACAAGCTTCCAAGGTTATAATGTTTTGTTGAAACTGGATATTTTTACACAGTCTGAATAACGCAAATTAGGTAGTGAAGTGTTTAATTTGTCCAAACAAACTGAGCGGTGCTGCTGTCAGTGGAGCATCTGTTTCCCACCGTGTTGCTGTGTGATCTGGGTAAAATACTCTGTTACATGTTGCTACCATCATATTGATGGACAAATCCTGTAATTCAGCACTATCCATATTAGCCCAATACCACAGACGATCTGTAACAGCGAACAGGTGACGCCATATGGTCCCAACCTGTTGCCATAACAACCCCCCTCTATAAACACAACAAAACCCAGAAGAGCTTTCTCCCAGTGCAACCATCATGGTATCAAATTCAAGCATGTTTTAAAATGATCATAATCTTTTCATTAATTTCAAACTTCACTTCCCCTTAACACACTAGAGGTTGTCGATATATCAGATATCATTCACTGCATTCATGCTTTCATGCATGATTTATGACAGCAAGAATCAGATTTCTTATTTTGAACAATGACCAAAATTTAGTTTTATTTTATTGCTTTCAAACATTTTTTTTGTTGATGTAATTTATTATATTTTGCTCATTCTTGGCAATGAAAAAAAAACAAACTACAGCACTTCTACTGCATGTGCACATTTGCCTTTTCTGTTTACTGTTTAGCTCAGTCTGTCTGTTCACAAAAATGAGTCTAATACTGAACATGATTTTCTGATATTGTCAAAATAAAATCAGCAATTTACTCGAATAAAAATCAGTAATCATCAGTTCCAGGTCCAGAGAAATTAAATTAAAATTAAATTATGATGGTCAAAATGCTAGTTGTGTATATGTGCGGAATACTGCCTTGTTGCAAACACAATTCATTTAGCATAAAAATAACAACAAAGAAGGAAACATGACAACAACCAAATAATTACTAACATGTTATTATAAACTGTAATTCGACATCAATGCATATTTTATACTACATGACTATAATTAGTGCATGGTTTCCATTTCAGTGGACACAAATGTATGTTTTACTTTTAGAATATCAAGAGTTAAAAATAAAACAAAAATGTTCTGTAAATATTTCTTAACCTCACCATGTGTTTAAACCACAAGGCTCTTATTGTGTAGAGGTACTTCCTGAAACGCTTGAAATAACTGACAACATGTCGGCCATGTTGGACGTTTGAATTTCTCCCTGCACTTACACTGGGCTGACACTAGGCGACTACCTGTTGTCCTTTGTGCTGTTCACTGCCGTGGCTGATGTGCAGCATGTACCAAGTGTGGCTTTTAAATAGTCAGACTAATGCTGGAATACAATTTTATGTATTTCAAGTGTATTTAATTTGAATGCTCGTCCATTGGTCAATGCACATTATGCGGTTTGTGCTGTGGTTCAGTTGCATTGTTTAATAGCCACATCCCATGCATAAAAAACAAAAGCTTCTGAATAGCTGTCCAGTGTAGTGACCACTATACACGTAGACCTTTACAAAACAATACAGAGCTGAAACACGACTGATATTATCACCCACAAGGCGCATTAGTTAGCAATGCCTAACCTGCTTTATACTCAGCTGGCATATAACATTTCTCTTTGGCGTTATCAGACTGGGTGGCAGACAGCAGGTCAATAAATGGCAAACAGCTATTTCGACATTTGTAACTTAAACCTACTAACAAACTCTCCAGTTACTGTTTAAGACGTCAGATTCTTAATTAAACGATGCTTTAGACTTATTATCGTTGCATCCTTAAGCATAGAGCGGAAACTCTTAAACAGAAATGCGAAAAACATACATCGCCACTAACAGCAACAAAATGAGGCAGCAAGCAGAGTCACGACTTGAGCTATCCTGACAAAAAGCTAATAACAGAGAAATTAGCTATTTCACGCTGTAAGTCTACTCGACCCTCAGACTGCACCCAAATCTCATCTTTTGCTCAGCTGTGCCTGAACAGCATGAACAGCACAAATCACATGGACTCCTTTTAATTATGACTTGGACCACTTCCATATGTGCATGTAAGTCAAATACAGGTCGGATTTTTTGTTGTTTTTTTGCATCTTCAGTCTGAACAATCATGTTGGAGTTCATGCAGCTTCTATGTCACCCCTGACCAACGTCATATTTCCACACCGGTGGGGGGGTCACTGAGTGAACACCAACATGGAAGAAGGCTGCAAACGTACCAGCTGTCAAGCCTGCTAACCTCGCGATCGTTGCCAAATCGTTATCAGTTAATCTGATGGTAGCTGACAACTAGCTGATGCTTCATCGGATTGCAAAAAAGGTGTGAATGGATGTATCCAGGGCTCCATCTGATTGGCCAAATGTTCGCAGAGTGTGACTGCATGACCCTAAATAGATATTTTTATTCACTGCACTTCAGGCTGCCGTGTCCTTATTGCGCATCTTGTAGTTCAGGACCACTTCACGCTGGAGTCTAATTTTGGCCACATTTAAAGAATAATGTAAACAGCTAAACAAACAAAAATGTTAATTAAATTAAAAAATGGATCCAAGCAAATAAAAGCAGACTTAAACACCTAATTTTGCAGCGTGAACCTCACTGAAGTCAAACGTATGATCACATTCCAAGAAAACGTACCTTCAGCAGGTTCTGACAGTCTTCCAGGCCAATCTCACTCAGGATGCTCTTCACTGCTTTGCGTGCCTTTCTGATCTTCTCAATATTTCCAACCGGAGGCTGATACATGATTCTTCAGCAGCTTTATGTAGGAAAAGAAGCTTGAATTTGTTATGTAGCTCAAAGTTAAATATTCAACAACTAGAAAAAAAAACAGTTGATTTTATTATATGCCACATATTTAGATTCAATTAGGCACCATAGCAGCGTCTAGGGATGCACGATGAATTAATTTCATACAAAACCATTTGAAACAATGAAATTGCAAATGTGCCGACTGAGGATATACACTATGCAGCACATCTAATCCAGAGCTGACACAGTTGTGTCAATAGTTTTACAAATTCATGTCCTTGTCAGACGGTCACGCTGATGATGGTGTCTCGTGTAGTAAAACCCCATCACATGTTCCTACATCTATTGCACAGTGAATGCTAGGAAATCAAATTGCATTATTTGTCAGAAAACTGCGATTAGCTATGTTCCCTAAATCACCAGCCCTGAATGTGTCATAACATTTACATGTCAGATTTTAGACAGCAACCACCATTTCCACTACCTCCATGCAATATACACATGCTTATTATTTAATTTCATCTTTATATATAGTTTTTTAAACTATATAAATATATTTTATATTATGTTGTATATAGTTGTTTACAAAGTTTTTAGATATTTTTTGCACTGAAAGGCCTGCACCTTACTTTTCGTTGTACTCATTGCAGTGACAATAAAGCAAATCTAAATCTTTTTTTCCACTTTTTCCTGCTGCTACAAATCCAACGTTTGTTAAAGCAAACATAAACTAGCACATAATGACAGAGGTCAGGTGATTTATATATGTAGTGTCTCTATCAACCATGCTGCAGAAATATCAACACTTCATGATATAATGTCAAAATGCACCAAAAAAAAGACGTACATAAAAACTGAAAAATGCAGTTCTTGAAAAATGCAAATGGTAATAATGATGTAGTTAATTATTCAACTGCAGCATGAACACAACATGTGTCTGTTCAACAGTAGTTAGCGATAAATGTAACAGGATGAAAGTCAGCATGGCTGAACATGGATATTATGTGTGCACATGCGTTGAGGTAAAAACAAATAGAAACATAACAGCTACTGTGCAACAGCTGATTTCACTCTGCGTATAAATACCAGCCATTCACTGTAGGGGTAGCACGGTTATTTTCAGTCAGATAAAAGTGTGGGATTTAGATCACCTGCAAACTCAAAGCTGCTCGCTCATACTACTGTCCCCATGCTAACACCACACTGTGTGTGTCTGCCTCACTGAAGTCATTAAACAGCCTCTGGTAGCACGCTGACAGCAACAAGCCGGGTCACTAAGCCGGCGACGGCGCATCTTCCTACTTGAGGATGCCCACAGCCTCCTCTCACATATTTACCTCGTCCAATTTTCAGCGTAGATTAACGTTAGTCGTCGCTGTGCCTCCTCCAGCAGAGCTAACGTCTCCCACTTCCACCGGCCCGCAACTGTGTGTGTCGGTGAGCTGCGTCTGCTGCCAGCGCTGCACACACGCACTCACCCGAGCCGCATCCTCGGTCCGCACACACCGCGGCACGAAGACCGTAGTCAGATATGAAAGGTGATATTTGCGAACGCACTCACGAGATAAGTTATTTTTGGTCCAGCTTTTGTCCCTTTCTTCCCCTATTGAGGAAAAAATGGCGCTCAAGTTCAGGATCTGACGTAGCTGTCTCATTTGCATACAGCACAAACTGACCAATGGGAGACTTGTCATTCTAAAAACTTAATAACTTTTTATTCCCTCACTAAGGGCGCCAGCGTGGCTCCGGGGTGTCCAGGTGGTGCAGTTTGGGATCCACTTTCTGAATTTCATGTAATATCTGACCTATTAAGTGGATTTTTGTGATTCTACAACAAATAGCTAGGTAGGGGGCGTGGCTAATGGGACCCCCACTGGAAGTCACGTGGTACATGACTAAGCCTAACCAATAGGCTGTCGAGAAAATGAGCTAAATGGGTGGTCCTTAAGTTGTGACGTCATATCATGCAACTTTTTTTAGCCAATTACATTGAACCACCATTTTTGTTAGCAAAGGAAGGGGAATTGATAGGGTACATGCCTTTTAGCTAGCATAGCATAAAGTAGCAAGACTTTTCAATATGTTTAGCATTATCTGAAAAACAAAATGGCTAGCTACTGTCGCATAGTAATTAATACCAATTGCGAAACTTTATTTTATATTTTTATGTATAATTAGACCTACTCGTAAAAGTAGATTCAAATATTTTTCTGATCTTAAGTTTGGCCTACCCAGCTAACAAATCGTAAACATGCTAATTATCGTGCAAGTTGACCACAGGGCTAGCCACCTGTCTGACTGCGGCCTATGAGTTAACCTTTACAAATAAAGGTCACACTATTAGACAAATCGACAATTTATTTCAGTCCACAGCTTTTTCATAGTGGAATCGTGATCTGTACCTTTTTGTGTTAGCAGTGTATGGCACCATTTTTGGTAACTAAAATTATTTTATTAGCTTAACACAGGACCACAAGCCAAATGTTGATACATTTTCTTATCAATTGTTGTGGTAATTAGCCATGTCAGATGTTAACTGGAGCATTGTGGCATGAAGCAGTTTGGTGTTCGAATGATGTATCGACCTAATTAAAATTAATGAGGTCACATTTAGCTTTTTGCCCTTTAGTCAGGCAATGCCAACCAGGAGGATTTCGCTTTCTGGGCAAACAGAGGGGCAACATAGAGCGCCACATAAGTGTCAAATGATGGCTGTGCTGCAGTGGATTACACTGCAGCAGTTCTCACGTAGGCAGAGCAGCCAAATCTCAGACTGCTGAGGGACAACCGAGTTAGATGACATCATCTCTAAATCCAAATTAGTGAAGACAAGTGAAGGGATTTTTTAAATATATTTTTTTATTTTTTTACCTTTGTCATATCAGTACAATGGTATTCAGCTAGACCCACCAGAGATCCACCTTTCAGAGTCTGCTACAGAGTTCATTGGTACTTGTTTAGTCAAAGTGTTTCCTCGAGCATGTAATTTCACATCTATCGCCTGTGTGGCAACCTTGTGATCAAAAAGTCTTTTTGTTTGTCTGCTGTGTTCTGTTGTGTGTGCAGGAGTGTGCACACGTTCCCCCTTGCAGACAAATAAGCTTTTATTATTATTATTATCATATTATCACTATCAGAATCGTTCCTATCATGTCCATTTCATCAACGTGCACTCTAAACCCGAAAGAAAGCACGATATGTGAACGCTCCGCCGATCTAGTCGTCTTATAATCTAATTAACATGCAGTCATCACTTCTAATGAACACTTGAGACACATGAGACACTTGAAAGGAGCAGTAATGGCTCCTCCTTAGATAAATGTATCCTACAGATGTTACCATTTCTTACATACAATATCTAGAAGTGTTTCTCTGGCTGTAGTTCGTTTTAAAGCGAATCTCTCAAAAGAAAATCAATGGCTTCACTTCAAACACATGATGTTGTGGCTCTGCAGTAGCCAGGCCTACTGACTACAGTATTCAGCACTGGTAATAAATGAATATCAATACTACATCATGCTACATACGAAGATCTCACTGAGAGCCTCTTAAGGAGCTGAGAATCTTGTTCAGGGACACACTGTCAGGGCATGGAAGGTAGTTTCCACTCCGTGATGGGAATTAACAAAATTTCCCTTTTTCTCCCTGGACAACTGGCAGCCATAATCTCCTGATCTGAATTTTCACCTCTAAATTTCTTCACTGGATGAGTTTAAAGACGGTTTGAAAAATGCTACAGGTCAACATATATAAACAGATGCTGTAATGGGAGTTGGCAGGCTGGGGAAAGATCATACTATAAACACTTGACTCTTTAATAATTAAGCTGTAATTGAAGTGTTTAACATATATTGTATTTGTCATCAAAGCCCTTGAGCGTACTGGTTTTCATTACAACAGAATACAGCAGCAGCTGATTTCACTGATTAAATGTTACTTTCCCGGCCTAAAGTGCAATCGACAGCCTGAGCCCTTTGTCTTTTAGGACACAGGGGAAACCTCTAAATAAAACCAGTGCCTAGTTTTTTTTTTGTTCTTTTTTTTTACCCTTCCTTTTAAATATATATATTTTTGGACGTGTTAGTTAACAATCAAGTGGTGGTTTGTACAGTATGAACTGATACTGTGAGGTGAGGCTGTAAATTCACAGCCTACAACTTGAGTTTCATTTTCTCAGGACACTAGAGAAACATAATAGTTAATGGATATCAAACACTACCAGTGTACTTTTAGGATGAATACACCTTTATGCCAGCTTAAGGAAACTTTTTATGCTGGTGTGACAAACTTAGTATCCAGGCATGGACCATCACTATGAACATTTTTAGATTTTTCTCACCGAGAGTCTTTCACATGAATTTACTGGTTACAGCAAGAAGGAAGAACTCATTTGTAGCTGAAAATAAGGGAGACCAATCTGGACCTGGATTAAATATTGCTTCCAGAAAATCTAACACAAACTAGATCTGTGAGTGATCGAAAACATGTTTTAGATTGTGCTGGCCTACTCTGAGTGTAATCCAGAAAATGTGTAGGAATCGATGCCCCCCCACATCAAAGACCACACATGCACAAGATGAATGATTTCAGTCAGAAATGTATTAAATTAATCACTTTCATTACTTTAACAAGCACAATTTACAGTCAAAAACAGGCTATGGTCCATTAGTGCCGTAGACAAGCAAGTAATTAATACATTAGTCACTTGTAACACACAAGGGCAGGATTCTTTAAAAACTGCAGTTAAGTCAGGTCATCTTTAATATTATTAAACATGTAGCTGTACAAGAGACTGTGCATTATGTCCCCCCATAACTTCAGAGAGGCATGAGGAAAGGTCTGGCATATTTTCATTTGCACTGCCTCAGAGAGGTTTGTGTACAACTTGCATGTCTTTCATTTTAAAGATACAGACGTGTACATCAATATCTGCCACATACAGATAAACTTATGCTTGAACCCTCTTCAGAAAAAGTTCCTTTTCTGACTTTTCAGATCCTGGGAGAACAAGGACCAATCCATTGACAAGAGACACCAATATGAAGATCTGAAAAATCAGGGCTGCGATGTTAAACGTCACAGTATTCTTTTAACCTACAAAAGATTTTTGTGCATTTTGAACCAGATTAACCTCTCCGGGTTAGAGGCAAGGAGTGCGACTTCTCTGTATTCAAGCTATAGCTCAGCATAGAGAGAATCTCCCACAGCAATTCCATCATGCGTTTCAGGTAAAGGGAAACCACTGAGGTCACGAATGGCAATCACAGCACACATAATCCATGTAGCGTTAAAAAAAACACAAAAAAAACACATCAATATCTTATCAGGAAAACACTGTTAGATGGGCCACAGCATAATACCTGGGCAAAACACACTTAAAGATGGAGCTTTAAATATGCCCCAGTAATATCTGAATCCAATAAATAAAAATGCATTGAGGTGATCTGCAATAAAGAAATAGGTTACATCATTGTCATAATTTCATTTAAACGATGCAAAGTGAGGGGTCTGAAGTACAGAATCCACACGAGGCATTGATTCTTTTAAACACTTCAAAAATCATCTACAGACAAAATGTGTTGGTGTTGAACAGACACATAATTTACACGACTGTCAACAGGTAATCAATAGAGAACATTTGATTTTAATCAATTGTACATTTTGTAAACTGAATTTGATTAAGGAAACAAACCGCCCCAAAACATGTTGGGGAGGTCCCATCTCCAAAAAGTCATCCATTTTGTTGCATAATGTCATTTGAGCTTGGGCTAGAGTTCTTTTAGCTGACAGACTTTGAGTCCTTCAGAGAGAGGAGCAAAACCAGGACTACCTTCCAGGAAAAAAATTTAAAACAATTGAGGTATCGAACAACCAACTGTTTCCCATTTCTGGAGGTAAAAAAAAAGTCAGATTCTGGAAGAAATAACGGGACACTGCATTTTCCAAGGTGGCTGGAATGTTGACCACATTTTTTGCCCCATGTCCCAAATACCACGCTGACCTCTCTTCTCACATGGTGAAAGCAGAGGTAAGGGGGATCTGTGCAATACAATACGGGACAGGGGCTGAGGGTAGTTACGCACTGTACTGGAGCATGGAGAAATTCTTCATGGCACCGTCCAGTGCCACACCGGCCTCCTGCATTTCGTACCTGAGGGCGACATCAAGTGTGATGGTCAGCTCTCTATACGCCTCATATTTTTACTTTAGTTGTGGTAAACCATTGGTATGGTAATCCATGCCATACTCACCAGTCAGAGGTGGAGACAGTGTAGTAGACAGGCAGCTGGGGGGAGCTGGAGAGACAGCTGAACTCTTCCAGGCCGCACACCCCCATGTTGGAGAACAGAAGCCAGTCTCCCACACTGAGCTCAGGCAGCAGGCAACGCTCCACCACCTGGTCCAACTGGTCCAGTGTCGGGCCCCACAGGCTGCTGGGATACACCGCCTCCCCAGCGCACAACACATGCTGCAGAGAGGAACAAGGTGTCATCAAAACAGGCAAACTTAGCAAAGTAACCTAATTGCTCTTCCTTAATTAATCTAATCTGCCACAGTTATTGACATCTCTAGTGTAAATGTAACATTGTACTGGGCATGCCAAATGTTAAGCAAAAGATCAATATCAATGCAATTACAGTTGGCCGCTGAAGATAGCTAAAAGCTGGGTTATGTGACATTCCAGCCTCTATTGTTTTCATTCCATGAGTGTGAGGTTAACAGAGCATGGAGCTGTGAATGTATCATTAATGTTATGGTATGCCTGATAAGCTGCTTTGTTTACAACTCTGGATACGTGCATAACCCAAACACAGCAAGTGACGTGAGTGCAAGTAAAGGAAGGCTTCAATTACTAGTATTTTTGAGCATGTTTCTGTTCACTGACATGGCAGTTTGGACTTAATCTGGTAACGGTAAGGTAACGTTAGTAATCATGTCACTAATACAGTGTCTCTTTTATAACCTCTCTGTGGTGGATTTTTATTTTTAAGGAACTACAATGTGTCCTATTTGCACTCCTGTGTTTCCTTGATCTCACTGTGTTTGGTAAATGTGTGTCGTAGCTGTAGAGCAGCTGTGTAGTCACAAGCTGAGGCGCACTTATTTAGACAGAGCAAAATTCCTTAAAAAACACACAACTGAACTATTCTCAAGGGTAAGTGTTGTAATGTCCCTCTGAGCTTTGTAGAGCAGCGTAACTTACAGAGGGCCAGCAGACAGGAGAACTGAACTTCAGCCATGTCATGCAGGTGATGTAATAATTATAAATAGTTGTAAAGTCACTCAAACAGTCATATGCTATAGATGGACATTACTGCTGCATGTTGTTGTGTGGAGAGGTTTGAATTGTGGGTCAGTGTTTCTGGGGGAATATGTATTTAAAAACAGTTCTTCTTGAAATAGATACACACAAGTTTTAGCTTTTCTAGAGAGGTTCTGGATCAGGTTGACTTACAAAAGGACACTAATGTGCACTGCTTGTGTTTTACCCTGTAAAAAATCTATAACTTTGTATATAAGCCAAACATTTTCTACACTTATGAATAAGGCATGAAGAAGGCAGGAAATATAAAATTTAAGGATTTATATAATTACTATTTTTAGAGGTTCACTGTGTAACAACAGAAAAATCAACCGAGTTTTAAATAAAAACTGTGTATCCCCCATTTTCTTTAAAATAAATGTAAACAGTGCATACTTATTGTTTTCATGTTTACATTAAATCAAGCATTACATAGTTATGTAAAAACAAACAAACAAACAAAAAAACAGGTGCTGGTTTCATACTGTTGCTTTGTATAGATAACCTAGAACCAATGTGGGGTCTGTGGGTCAATATAGTTAACCATCTAAAGAAACTGTGATCCCACTTCCTTATATGCTCATAATGCATGACCCCCTTTTTCCTTATTCAACTAGAGCTGCTGTCACATGCTTCATTCAGTCCTGAATAGGGTTAGCTCTCTTGGGTGGAGGCCTACTAACCTTGTGCACTGACGGGGCAGCGATGGAGTTTCCCAGCAGCTTGCGGCTGAATGGGCCATAAACACCCTCATTCATGTAGTACAGGAACTTGGTATCCTCGTTGTTCTCACCTGCATCAATACACGAGGTCACCATGTCAGAAAAAGAACACAGTGCAATATCTACAAACTGCAGGTACTTTACTTCTAGGTGGTTTTGTTACAACAAAAATAAGAACACAGCCTCAGAGAATCAAGGAACTCACCTTGATCTAGGCTGTCCCAGTGGCGAGCGACCACCTTTTTGCCGATGACACTGACAGCCAGGCTGAAAGCTGAGGCCACGTAGAAGCTGCCCGGCTGGGCCAACACTTGCACACCAGACAGTTGGGGAAAGTAGGCATCTAGCAGCGGCCTGACAGCAGACTCAACCTGCATACAGAAAATAGGCATTCTGATTATATTTTCAGACAACACAAACTAAAACCTGGATGTTGGTTCTGGGTAGTAAAAGCTTTTAGATCTGAGAACTATAACACTCAGCATGTTGCTCGTGAAAGTTGAGTGAAATGATGTCTGAGCTACAAAAACTTTTCAGAGAAACTAGCACTGAACATTTTTGTATTTAAACAGTGGTCTAGCTAGATAACTGAAAATGTCCTTCAGGAAACAGATCACAGCTTCAGTAATTTGTGGTTCAAAGTCATTTCAAACTGAAACACATTCATGTCTTTCTGATAACTATTAAAAAACAGCTGCATTTCCAGGTGTGTGCTTGTGCATGTGTTTTGAGGCAAACCTTTGCAGAACGTGTACATTGTTTATAATTTAACAGGTTAATTAGAGATTTCAGTAAGAAGTGAGGAAAAGTTGGAACAAATAGTGACAAACTTCAAATCTGAAATCTGTCTGAAGCGTCTCATCACATCACAGCTGCTCACTACTGACCTGTTTGAGCTGAAACTCTGAGCCAGTAAATCCACCACCAATGTCCAGGATGTTCATGTTGAAGCCCAGATCGATCTGAACAACAAACAGTCGGTTGTTACCATTAATTTAAAAGAAAGTCAGAAAGGTTAAAAAAAATAAAATAAAATACAGAATATGGATAAAAAATATTTTGCTATATTATACACAGCTCGTACCCCCATGTCAAACACACAGCGTGCATCTGACAGTGCATGGGTGTAGGCCTGCTGCAGGTCTTGGCAGGAGCTGGGGATGTGGAAGGTTACCCCCACCACCTGGACTCCCAGCTCCTTGGCTGCCTCCAGCAGGTGCCGACAGCTCTTCAGAGAGGAGCCGAAGACCATGCTGGTTTCAGCCGCGTGGGCCTCAGTGGTCAACTGAAGCAGCAACCTAGAATGAAGGCAAAAAATATGTCAGCCAGGCAGAAAGTATCCTGGAAGTTTTTTTTTTACTTTGACAAAGCAAAAAAACAACAAAAAATGATGCACTTCCTAATTAAAACAGCAATTACATTAGCACAGTGTTGAGTGTATGAGGATTAAAAGTAGCTGGAGAAAAAGATTAGCTCATTTACTTTGCATGAGGGTGCAGACGGGAAATCTTGGACAACTCTGCCTCATTTTCACACACAAGATGCTGGATGTTGTTCTTGGCAGCATGCTTAATGTGTGCCAGTTGCTTGCAAACACTTGACAGAATGATGTTTTCTGGTGGCACGCCGTGCTCCAACACCAAGCTCACTTCAGCCTGGAGGCAAGACAACACACAAGTTAAGACACAAGTTGAGACATTAATGCAAATCCCCTTCAAAACAATCAAAAAGGTACCAAGTGTGCTGCACAAGTTGAAAGGATAACTGTCATCAGCTGACTAGTAATCACTTGAGTGCTTATAATGTAATTGCCCTAAAACATCAAGTGCTTTCATAAGAGGATGAAGCACTGCGCAGTTTAAAAATGAATTTACCAACCAAAGCTACCTGAATTAGGATCTGCTAAACTGAAAGCTTACCTTGTTGGCACAAACGAAACCTAGGCCCAAGGAGGCCAGCACCTCGATGACAGCAGGGCTGCTGTTGCACTTGACTGGGTAGTAGGGCTGCAGCTGTGGCACTACACTCTGCCAGCACACATGCTGTCGCATCAGGGCACCGAGGTCGCCCACCACAAACGCACTCTTCTCCACCTGGAAATACAGAACAGTGATTTCTAGATTTTGGTGGAGTTTATTTATGTCAACAAGGACTACTTGTATCAAATATCAACAAGATATTTATCAAATTAAAAGTGCTAATTCCAGCAGGTGTCATGAAAGCTATTTAAAGCATTTTGGGATTGCATTTAAAACGCCTGGACGCTGAACTGACCAGAGCCTGTTCACAGACATGTCCATCGATTACGTCTTCCAGGGTCACTCCTCCCTCCAGAAGTTCAATGATGTAGCTGGGTTTGTCAGCGAGTCCTTTCATCTCAACCGTATTCCGCTAAGCCGACAATCATAAAGAACAGATAAACAAGTCAAGGGGTCACGACTGAGCCAATGGGTCCTGCCGGTATGCAACAAACTGGAAAAGAGAGAGAGAGAGAGAGAGAGAAATCATTAACAATAACGTCACAACAATCCAGTTTTTTTAACAGTAATTTAGTTATATAAATGAGAAACCCAGGTCAACTCAACAGCTCGTCCCACCAAACACACATACTTGGTTTAATATGTTATTCTTTATCACTCATTTATTAACTTTTCAGAATCCTTCCTTTACAAAGAATTACAGGACATTTCGTAATTGTGTACACCTCAGTAAGCATGTCATTAAAGCTGCTCACTTGCAATGAACTTGAAAAACAGCTTTAGAAATCAACAAAGTGTATAAGTGAGCATGCATAAATGTTTGTATAACAGACAGAGACACTTACATGGACAAGTCAGGAGATGGACCTGTCCCGCTATCAGCTAGGATCCCAAGGCGGCTCAGCGTTGAAGTCAAAGCGCTCCCGGTAAAGAGCCGCCCCTAGGCCCTCTGGGTAGCGGTCATACACCTGTGCAGAGACAGGGGAGCCCTGTGGGACAAACAACACATATTAAATGTACGCATAAGAAAGACATTTTAAAAGTTAAACATGTAGCATGTGTTTATCACAAGAGAAATCACGTGAAATGTAGTGCTCTTTAAAAGACCTCTTAGTCCTTTTAGTGTTTACGTTTTGATGTTTGGCTGGAGTGTACCTCACATTCACTGTCTGAGGTCAGAATGTCCCAGACACAATCAATATATTAAGCAACTTTTGTATCCCTTCACTTTACTTGTTTTTATGACACCAATAAACACTATGTGTATTATTTCTGACAGATCTAATATATTTGCTGCCAACGGTTTCTCATCAATACACATAAAAATTGTCTAAATCAAACGCGCATGCGTTGTGAGTGAAAACAGTGTCACAACTTGACAAATGAGAGATTACAGCAGTACGTGACCAACGCATGAAACCACGGAACTATGCCACACAAATGTCACAAATGTTACATTTTACGGATATAATTACAGCAGCATTAATCATATAACACGCCATTACGTGAAAACGCGCTGCTGAGAGACTGAACGAGAGAGCCGCTACCGTTGAGCTGGCTGTCGACTAGCCGTCGACTGAAGACGCTCATGTTAGCACTCTATTTTGTTACTAACCCAGAAACAAATCACAACAGTGACACATTACACGAATAAACACTAGACTGTGGTGATAAGATCGCGTCATAACTTATTAATAACTATAAATATAACAGGAAGACATCCCAAAAACACAGTATTCAATGAATCGGTCTGTCATGTGTAGCAAGAAGGCAGAAAGAGCAGCCCGCCATGTTACGTCCGCCTGCTGAATCCAAGGAACTCAAGCTACTTTACTTACGTGAGATAACGGCCAAAAGGTTTTGGAAAATCGTCTTCTCTTTTTCGGCGGAATTTTTAAAGAGTAGTGGGCACAACGATATAAGAAAGAAAGAGGGCTGTTTTTGCCATATGTTTAGACGAGGAACGCGCGTCGCTGAGCGGTCTCTTCTCTCTCGGCTGGTGGGTGGAGAACTACTGGAACCGAGCAGGGGAAGTGGAAAAGGTAATCAACGGCCCGTGGGCGGGGCCTCTCCTTCAGTTCCGCCAATCAGTGCTCTGCATTTTTGATAACATACCAAATATGTATTTCCGAATATCTTAGAGGCCGCAGTAGATCTGTGATGTTTATTCAGGTTACATAACCGTAAACTTTCCATAGATGGCAGTCAATCAGTACAAGACCTCTGCTGCTGTTTTTATGGGACAGTTCAGATACAGTTGTTGCAGAATTGCAGCTGCTCTAATTTATGTACAGGACAGAAATCATTTGTAAAAACACTCTGTTCACATAAAAACTCCTACAAGTAAACCATAATCATAAACAGAATTGGCATAACATTAATACTCTAAAAGTTCGTCAGATGCTCTTTTTTTATTTGACAGTACATTAAACTAATCAGAGAAATCTGTCATCATATTTTATTATAGGTTCTAGCAAAAAATTACATACACTTGTCTAAGTATTCTTTTAAAATGGCCACAATCGCACACCCTAGTTATAGACATATTATTGACTTTCTATTAGATCATAAAACAGTAATATGCTCTAGATACGAGGATGCGGTTGAGACTTTGCAACCCTGTTTGAAAGTTCATGAGGTTATTTGTTTTTCTTGGGGTCATTGTTGTTTGAGCTATCTATATTTAGCAATGTACGGTAGAAAGCAATGCAAACAAAATTTAAATGCTTTATTTACTGAACTTCTGTTAAATGAAATATATCCATATGCAGAAATATGAAGAAAATACAATATGGGACATGGCATTAATACTGGGTTAAAGTAAACTAGAGTAAAAAAATGTCATAATGAAGCTTTACTCACTCACCCTGCCTTGGAACCCCTTAACACAGTCACCTAAATCTGTCTGAGACTGCAAAACATGGCCTTATTTTAGGTCACATGATGGCAACAAATGTTTCCTCTGTGATAATGTTGCCCAACTACACCCACCATAAAGTTAGATATATGAGTTATTTCTTCTATTTTTTTTTATTTTCAGACAGCATTCATGACCCTTGAAGACATTTAGAAGTGCATACAAAGGAGCTGGGAAAGTTATGAGAAAGTCAGTGGGCCAAAAGCCCTCTTATCGCAACAGTCTCAGTCAATTACAGGTTATTACAGTTTTCAAAACCTTGTACAAATCAGTTGTGCACCTTTCTCTGGGGTCTGTATGGACACTTAATTTTAAAACACTGATGTACAACTGACACACTTTAATGACACAGAAAATACAAGACATAAAAATATGCCTCTGTCTGGGCAGTGGATGTGTTGATACTGAAAGTGTGCCTGCTTGTGTCTCATGGAATGTGGGGGATTAAGATTCAGGGGCTTATTGAATTTATTTGTTGATAAGTCCTTAAGCCTTTGTCTGACTCACTTCTAGCCTTGTTTTAGCTGTGATAATCTTGTTTTGTATGCAATTTTTAAAATTTTGCTTTTTTAAAAATTATTTTAAATTTTTTAAATTCTTATCAAGGATGGAGGTTAGTACAACCCTAAGTTATTGGCAAGATAAGCACAAAAAGTCAGCCTGCAGCCACCTGAGTCCTATGACTTTTATTTCTGTAGCACTGGAGCCACGCTGCATGGCTTCATCTGTGTGTTTGTTGCTGTGTGGCAGTCCTATACTTCTTATCTTTGTTTTATGACACTGCAACGAACTCTGTGTTCACAAAACAACATGGCCTAGAACTGCAAGATACCAAAAAACAAGGGAAGTCATGTATTGAAGCACTGCTATGAAAATATTTCTCTCTTCTGATTTGCCTCATTAACTGTATTTAGAGATTAAGTTAATGGATTTAATGTTTGGATTCATACTGTCTAGTCATGTGAATAGCCCAGAGGCACATATTACAGAAAGAACTAATCACATTGGGCCATATACGTCTCATTTCAAGAAAATATGATAAAATTAGATTTCTCCCATAGCTGGCTTCTAGATCTGTTTTGGTATGCAAAGTGCAAAGTAAAATATTTGCTTCAAAGTTCACACTAGGGTCCATGAGGACAGGAGCAAATTAAATTTTATGCTTCAGTTCCGCTGAGTTCAGTAAAATGTCTTCACTGTCCTCGGGAAAGAAATTTAATTTACAGCCGGAGGTCATACATATAAACAAGAACAGCATAAATAATCAATCATACTCCTAGCAAACCCATAAATATAAAATAAATGGTTTTTCCAAAAATCCAAACCGGGGGGGACTGATAGAGGCAGATTAGTGTAGATGAAGACGTGATCATGTTCAACCAGAAACAGCTTCTTTCTTTATTCTTGCATAATAGTTCTGTTTTGTCATAGAAAACCAGGAAGACATGACAGAAAAGACCGTGTAATATGTGCAGTTGATGATCAACAAATGAGAGCAATGTACAAAGTGCAGTTACCTGTTGATAGACATTTACTGCCACCTAAAGGCACTAGCTGTTAAGTAATGTAATAGTTGCATCTTACCAGAAGAGGTCGACATTGACGAGAAGGCACAGACTGAGCTTTTAAAACAAAAACAGTATTGCTGCATTCAAGTCCTCTCGGAAATATTGAAATTATGCACAGGTAATTGAGGAGATGAACACTATTAATCCCATAAATTCGGTCTCATGAGAGTATTTTCTCTTCTTCATGCTGCAGTTTCAGATTAATGTCATTACTTTTTTATACAAGCCAAAAATTAAGTATTATTTATTCGCACTGCTACTCCTCGGTGTGGCAGACGTTGGATGTTTCAACATTTTATTAGTTGTCAATTAGTTAATTATAGTTATTAGCGAATTTCAACCCCTTTTTTCGCTACGTTTATTAACATTAACTACTTATACATTACTTGTAGCTGTCCACCATTTGCCTACTACTTGTATCTAAGTTTTTTTTTTACACTTTACTTTTAGCTACCTCGTTTTATCAATTATGTTAAAATATTTCATCCATTACTTTCAGCGAACTGTTTCAAGTGCTTCTCTGCTTACCTGTGAACTATCTTCAACGTACATGTGTTCAGGTGCTGTAGCAGAAATGCAGTACAACACGTCTGGAGGACACAGTCCGTGGCGTTTTAAATGAAATCTCTGTTTTAAACATACTTCACGTTCAGACCCTGAACCTCGCAAGGAATGGAGGATCACGTGACGGCAGCAGTGCGCAGCAGCCTTTGCGCAGGCGCAGAGCTGCTCCTCTGATCAGCTGACTGTGAGTGAGATGCTCTGTTGAAGGACCTCTGTGTCGAAAACCTGCTGTTATCTGCGCTATGTATGGGAAGCTGCGACTCTTAAACTGAACTACACCGTGCGGACCGAACGCTGAAGCCGTTAAAAACACCGGTAAGTACCGAAAAGCACCGAATATCGGTGTCGTGACAGCGCGAGGCTGCAGTGACAAACAAGCTCGTGGCAACAGCAAGCTAACACTGAACATAATCACATATGTTTTGCTGCCAGTCACTGATTGTTTTTCTGGTTCACAAACCAAACAGCCGCTTTTCTTTGTCATGTGATGTCCTTGGTGTTTAATTAGGAGGAGGTTCAGTATTTAGCAGCACTCCATAGCCACAAGCTGATCATATGACAGTCAATCAGCAGACATGGGACCTGTCTGACTCTGCTGTGATGACTGTGATGCAATCAGCCACTTCTATGTACTTCTGTAGTCATATCATAACCACTGAGAAATGTGAGGAAGTTCATGAATCTGAAGAAAAACTGAAGTAAGAAGAGGAAGAAGGAGCTTAATAATGTGACTTTGATTCATGTAGGGATAATTACATTGCTGTGTCTCTTTCTTAATCCCCCCCCTTTCAGAATAAGCAGCATTTTTAATGTTCCCAGTTTCACCTAGTACTGTATGTATGTGATATGGCATTTTTATAAGTTGATTGCGTATTGTTGCTTAAAAAATATCAGTTAGTGTACTTAAGCACAAAACTGAAGTACTTTAAGCATTTTCTTTTCATGCAACATTCTACGTCTACTCCACCACATCTTAGAGGTTAATAAAATACTGTACTTTTCACTTAACAATCTTTATCTGACAGAATTAGTTATGCAAATTAAGACTTTTTTCACCAAAAAATGCTAAATCTATAAAATATGATTTTAAAAATAACAACAAAAAAACAGCATCCAGCAGTTATTTCATATTTTTGTGATGCAGTAATAGTTTTTGAAAAAAAATCATTGGAGAAACCCTTTATTGGTAAAATAACCAGACAAATTCTAAAGGTACTTATATAAAAATCTAAAATGACAGTGAAGCTTTTTCAGTAATATGCAACATTGGTCATAAAGTGCTCCTACACCCTGAGATATTAAAAGAATAGCTGACACATTTATGCCATATCATCCTTTCCCACCCCAAATATGACAATGTAGCCTTCCAAGAAAGAAAAATAAAATGATTTCACTTGCTGTTTGAGACCTTTATTCATAATCTCCCTCGTCTGTTTCCCTCAGTGACTTCCTCACATCAGCGGCCCAGTGTGCAAACTTCCTGCCAGCAGCCATGACAGAATTCTGGTTGATCTCTGCTCCGGGGGAGAAAACCTGTCAGCAGACCTGGGACAAGCTGATGCAGGCCACAACGCGCACCAACAACCTCTCGAATAACAACAAGTTCAACATCCCTGACCTCAAGGTAAAAAACCAAAAACAAAAACCAACACTCCTCTGTAGGTGTGAACGCATTATAGCATATTGTTTATATTTTGTGTTCTGCCTTCAACAGGTTGGAACACTAGACGTCTTAGTGGGTCTGTCGGATGAGCTGGCCAAGCTAGACACTTTTGTGGAGACGTAAGTTTTGTTTTCTTACATGAAAGACCTTCTGTATTTGTAGGAAACTCATCAGTTCAGTATTAAAAAGGAAGACGCTTGGACAGAATTGAGCCACTGGTGTTATTATTGACCGTTGTATTTCTCTGGGCTGGTCTGCATCCTGTGTTGGGCTTCAGTGTGGTGAAGAAGGTGGCTCAGTACATGGCCGATGTTCTTGAGGACAGCCGAGACAAAGTGCAGGAGAACTTACTGGCCAATGGAGGTAATGTCTGATGTCCAAGCACGTAAAGCAGTGAAGCAAAGCCATTCATTTCATGCTTTATACAGCATATACGGCTATCATAATGGACATGATTAATGCTTTTATATTGCTTCTTCCTGCTACAGTTGACCTGGTCACCTACATCACCAGATTTCAGTGGGATATGGCCAAATATCCAATCAAACAGTCACTGAAAAACATCTCTGAGATCATCTCCAAGGTAACTCAGAAGATCAGCTCACTTATAAGTTAATGTTTGATTATTGCTCTGTACTCTTATTACACTGTATAGGGCTATACTGTGTTATTTATTCAATATTTTTAAAGTTAATACTGCATGTATTTAATTTTTACAACTTCTGTAATCTTGCAGTGTCTATTTGATTTGTCTAAAATGAAAATATTATTCACCGTCACTTACTTTGTTTCTAGCAAGCGACTCAGATAGACAACGACCTGAAGGCCCGAGCTTCAGCATACAACAATCTGAAGGGAAACCTGCAGAACCTGGAGAGGAAGAATGCGTGAGTAATTGTGGGGGAAAAAAAACCCCCAACTGTTTCTTTTTTTACTGATTGGTTTAAACACGAGCAAATGTCCATTGATGTTGAGTACAGAAGTATTGTCTTACACTTGCATCCATTTATACAGCTGGATGTTGTCAGTTTCAACCATGTTAAAAAGGGAATTTATTGCACTTGCATACAACATCTTGAAAACTGTGAAGAATTCTTTTTCTGGTTCCTCTTTTTTCCTCTTTCGTGACATAGTTATGGAGTAAAAACAACCTTTCCTGAAGTATAATGCAAAACTGCTGATGTCAAACTGTCTGAATCTGTCCTGATTTTCTGATAAACTTTTACACTTCCTACCAAATGTGTGTCTTTTTACGGCATCTGTTGTCTGCTCTCATGTTGCCTGACAATCTGAACTCTATAAATATGAGTGTTTCTTA
Source organism: Stegastes partitus (assembly GCF_000690725.1). Classification (NCBI taxonomy): domain Eukaryota; kingdom Metazoa; phylum Chordata; class Actinopteri; family Pomacentridae; genus Stegastes; species Stegastes partitus. The sequence goes on from NW_007577777.1 coordinate 557,162, forward strand.
TAGGGGGAGCTTGTTAACCAGGAGTCTGGCTGACATAGTGAAGAAAGAGGACTTTGTACTGGACTCTGAGTACCTGGTTACCATGCTGGTGGTTGTCCCAAAGTAAGTACCTGCATCATTATCTCATGTGTCTAATATGTGGTGAAGTAGAAATTCATTACATCCATGGCAGATGTGAAGACTTTAAAATCATCTGTTTTTTAAAAAGTACATTTAAAATTGTAATGGGATACGTTTTGGTCATGGAAATGGTCAAATTGACGCAGCTAACAATTTGTTTTAGTCTGAGGACATTGCTAATGATATCTGTCTTGATGTTTTATGCTCAGATGTAAATTCATCTGATGTAATCTTTTGCTTTTCGCCCTCCCAGGACGGGCTATGCTGACTGGCAGAAGACGTATGAAACGTTGGCAGAAATGGTCGTGCCACGCTCCACCAAGTAAGTTCCCACATGTTGTTGGCTAACGCTAGCAGCAACTCGGTTAACATGGTGTGTTCGTAACTCACTCTCACTGTGAAGTTAAATGGGATGCTGCACTCGAAACCTGCAATGCGTCTAACATACTGTGTCGTCAGCTTTCACGTTGACCTGTCGTCTCACGTCCTTTTCTCCAGGCTGCTGTTTGAAGACCACGACAGCGGTCTGTTCAGTGTCACGCTCTTCAGGAAGGCTATAGATGACTTCAAGCACAAGGCCAGAGAAAACAAGTAAATTTGTTTTTATTATGAAATGTTAATGTATAGGAGTTTGCATGTTCTCCCCGTGCAGTGTGGGTTCTCTCCGGGTTCTCCGGCTTCCTCCCACACAGTCCAAGAACATGTTGAGGTTAATTGGTGATTCTAAACTGTCCGTAGGTGTGAATGTGAGTGTGTTTGGTTGTCTGTCTCTAAGTGTGGCCCTGTTATGGATGGATGGATGGATGGATGAATGTAGTATATACAGCTGATTAGAGTGAATATTTTTTCATTTGAACATATTTTTTTAAATTTGAATTGCATTTTACATTTGTTTTCTGTGTTTTCCGTGAATCATATTTTTGTATATTTCGGGAATCAATCCACCATAGACATAGATGAAAAAGTAGTGGTGATGGCTCATATTTGAAGTAGGCTATGATTCTATCATGGACCCAGTTTTATCAGCTCTTGACAGCATCTCCAATTAGCATGACAGAGGGACCTCATTGTGTGTGCTGTATTTAACATAATTTGTGTTATTGTGGGTGTGTGGTAGGTACTTGAATTTGCTCTCTGCTGTTTTTTTCTCATCCAGGTTTACAGTGCGTGATTTCCAGTACAATGAGGAGGAGATGAAAGCAGACAAAGAGGAGATGACACGTTTGTCCACTGACAAGAAGAAACAGTTTGTACGACTGCTGTTTTCTAAATAATCACTGTTACTGTCCATTTAGGGAAGAACGATATTAATGGGGCTCACGATGTGCGGAGGGAGTGTGGTTTTGAACTCCATGGACAGCTGGTCGCAGATGTTTTGCATAGTAAAAATCAAAAACTATATATTCAGTTTTGTAGCCATTTTGTATATATTCCTCTTGCATTTTAAGTTAAGTAGTTTTTTAATCTTTCTACAAAATTGTTGCCGTCATTCTAGGGGCCTTTGGTACGATGGCTGAAGGTGAATTTCAGCGAGGCCTTCATCGCGTGGATCCACATAAAAGCTCTGCGTGTGTTTGTGGAATCAGTATTGAGGTGAGACCCAGTTAAGACCTTGCAGCTTTCATAAACCAGCCCTGTTGTTGTAGACGTGTTCATCCTTTAATGTCAATTTGGTTTCATGTTCTAATTAATAGAAGATGGCCTCCGTTCATGTGTTTCATAGGTATGGGCTGCCAGTCAACTTCCAGGCCATGCTGCTTCAGCCCAACAAGAAGAACATGAAGAAACTGAGGGAGGTGCTGTATGAACTGTACAAACACCTGGACAGCAGTGCTGCAATCATTGATGTGAGTCTGAGTAAAGGTTTTTTTCATGGTTTTCTCACCCACACATGCCGACTGATGTGGACTTTGAGCATGGAGCTGATGTGTACAGGTTGTGCTACAGGGGTGCGCTATTTAGTTGTGTTGCATTGCCGCTCACATCGAAACACGCAGAGACACACATTTTTGAAAGCCTAGCCCCGACTTTGTGCTCTTTACAGGTAGAACCGGCCGGCTACAGACTAGGCTGTAGCTCAGTGTCAGTGCTGCCAAGTGCGACAAAATAGCCTCCACTAAATACTGGAGTTTGCTACCTTCCTGTCCTAGGCACAGTGGCCGGATGTAGCACAGGATTTCTGGAGAATTTAGGAACTTCAGGCTGTGTTTGAGATGTCACCAGTGGAAAACATCTACAATTCGAAGCATCTCCAAAGTCGGGCAGCAACTACTTGAGTTACAACTCTTTTAATGCTGACTTATAAACACGTGGATAACAGTGAATCAGCTTCACCTCAAAACAAGCATCTGTCTTGTGTTCCTGGCCCGTAAGCAGTTTACACACTTTGGGCTGTGCGCTGACCTTTGCAAACCAGGGCAGATGATGAAACATCACGAGGAGCCTTGTGGACACAGAAAGTATCATTTGGCCTGAACACGTTTGGCCTACGTACTTTATGGCAAAGAGCTAGAGGAGAAGACTGATAGCACTCTCATATCCGCGCAGTACAAGCTTCTTTGAAATCTGTATGATGCATTCTAGTACAGCACCATCATCAACCATGACTATACCTCTATTAACGGGCTTCATGGCTGAACATTTGTAATATATTACATTGGACTGTAGAGGTGTAGTGAGCTTAAGAGGTGCTCGTTGGCTTATTTGTTATCTTTAAATAGAGACCTGCTATTCCCATGTTTCAATCTTTATGCTAAGCTAAGCCAACATGCTATTGGTTGTAAATGAAAACGCATATTATCTTATTTTGTCTTACCTAAGAACACTCTTGTATCTATCGCTAATCTTCCCCAGTAACCTGCATGAAGAAAGTTAAGACGGTTTAAAAGCAAGAATTTTGCATTGAACTCCTTTGTCTCCCTGCAGGCCTCTATGGACATCCCAGGGCTGAACCTGAGCCAGCAGGAGTACTACCCCTATGTTTACTACAAGATCGACTGCAACCTGCTGGATTTCAAAGTCTAGATTCGTTGCCATTATCATCATCATCATCATCATCATGTGCAGCAGTGTTCAGATGTGACACGTTCACAGACACAAGCTTTAATTTATTTCCATTTCCGCCCTCTTTTTCCTCTTTTTCACCTTTTGTGTTTTCATCCTCGTGTCTCCCTGTCATGTTCCTACCACATTCCTGGATCCACATTAAATAGGTTGTCAGGAAGCAGAGTGCTGATTAGCGACTGTCAGTAAGATCAGATAAGACTTCAGAGTTAAAGTAGTCTCCTCATAACTTTTGTTGTAACAGTATGGGTCCTTCTTTTTTAAAAATATATTTGTTCTGTTTGTACCACACTGTAAATGAACGACCTCCCAGGTGAACCCACCAGAACGGTTGACATTCCCTCATGTCATCAAGGACATGTACAATACTGTGTTTTTAATCTCACATTCCTCCACCTCATCATACTTTATTTAAAGTGACATGAACAGTACACGTGCGAGGGCAAGTGGGGAGAAAAATAAATGTATGTTAAATATATAGTATTTATTTTAAGCCTCTAAACTCTGTGAATGTTTCTGTTTGTTCAGTTTTTGAAGGTGATGTGTTTTTAGCTTTATGTAAGGAATGCCTGTTTACAAGTAGATGTTGACCATCGTTTCCCCTCGTAACGCTATAATCCTGTGAAACACTGAAACTGCTCATTTTACAGTACAAAGAAGCAATATGTGTGCTGATTGTATGCCCCCAAAATTTCTGTATATGGAGCAAGTTTGAGAATAATTAATTATAGGTATATGTGCAAATACTATATTGTCAGTATAACTGGAAATCGAACCACATATTTAAAATAAATGTGAAAATAAATACTCTATGTGAAAGATACTTGGCTTTTTGTCCCGTTTAGCTGCAGAATCTGTCACAATCCAACCTCAGACACACTGTTTGTTCCCTGTAATGTGTATAAAGATATATTTATAAAGTA
>NW_007577777.1:561706-583075 GCF_000690725.1 Stegastes partitus
TTATATTTACTTATTTACATAAAACTTTTAATTTGCACACATTATGTTGTTGAGTTGTGCTGACATAAAAAATGTTGGCAATTACATTGACCTAATGTGTGCAACTTCATCTGCTGCATTGATGGATAGAAAAAAAAAGTTGTCGTAAGTTGCAGAAATTAGCTTGATGTATTTTTTTTCCACTTTGAGATCAGAATTTCAAGTAGTTAATAATTTGTCATTGATTTCTCTTACCTAATATAGTCAATATAGTTTATTGGTTGAACAGAATTTCATTTGTATTAGACTGAACTCAAAAAGACTGATGCAAACGGTGGAAGTTATTTTTGTTGAGCCTAAACGTTTGTTTTTTAGAGCATAACTGATTGATCAAGCAGGAACTATTGGTTTACTATCATTGAAGTAGTGTGTCATATAAATGCCTTATTAGAATGTGGTGTTGCTTGATTCACTATTTTGCTCAGTAGAAATCAATAAATTAATCCTGTCAGGTGTCAAGAGTCAAAAAACGTACACATAGTTCAATACTAATACTATTAAAACATTACATATTATGACTGTTTTTTTCACTTTTACTGCAAATATATGCATTGTCAGCATAAATGTACAATGAAATTAAATCACAAATTTAAAGTAAATCATCAGTAAATCGTCAGTTATGTCATTTGTGATTTTATATGAACTTAAAATCACAAATTAGTCTTAACCCTGAAGTGTCAATTTAAAAAAAAAAAAAAAAAGTTACACATAGAACAAATAACTAGTATCAAAAACAGTGCTATAAATGTATCACCTATAGATATTATTTTTCCCTTCTTTTTTTTTTTGCATATTCTGCAGAAGAAATGAAAATTGCAGATGCAACATGCAGCTTTCTGGCAGCATCAGATACACTGTTGGTCCCCTGGAATGTGCAGCTACAAGACTATTCATAGAGTAATGAAAGAAAAATCATAGGATCTAGAGTAAGCTGCAAAGCTGCCATGTCATCATCAGTATAGTCATTTAGAAATGCGAAATTAATAGAAAGTGGTGCCATGTATGCAAACAATTGAGATAACTCTTCCATAAAACAGACACAAAAATGATAGATATCAGTACACATTTGCAGGATGATGATGATGATGATGATGATGGTGGTGGTGGTCGTAGTGATGATGCCGACAGGAGCTCATTGTCGCCCCCCCTCAGCCAATCAGCGCTCAGAGTTCACTCCCCCTCCTCTCCGGATGACGCAGATAGATCCCGTGTGTTCATGCTGGTCAGCTGCTGTCTGTGGAGAGAAGCATCAACCTGCAGCTCATGATGGAGAACGCAGATGGAGCTGCAGTAGCGGAGATCCGGTGAAGATGCCGCAGCTGCTGCGCCGTTTTTAAGCCCGAGTCAGCTTCAGCTACACCTGCCGTGGATGCTTTTCTCGATGGGTTGTGGAGGGAGTCGGGCGGACGCGATCATCGAGCCGAGGTACCACGAAAGCTGGACCAGAGAAACAGAATCGACGTGGCTTACCAACACGGACGTAGAAACCCCTCTACCAGTGGCCACCAGTAAGACCCTCCATCCTCACGTTTGCCTGTTGTAGCTGCAAAACGAAGAATCTATCATTGCAGGCCACGTTACATTCAAAATGCAACCTCTTTTGAGTCTCAAATATGATCCAACAGGCTCCAGCAAAAAGCTAATCATATACCCAGCTGACATATCACTGTGCCATCTCTATTTCCTCATATTTAATGTTTTGATCGACTGGTTCTGGTGTGTTTTCAATCAATAATCGACTCAGGTAAAGCGTTGGAGACCAGTCTGAGGGAGAAGAGGATGGTGAACACAGGTACCCAGTGTGGGAAGCAGGCCCTCACCACCACCAGCTCCAACCACCAGAGGAGACCCAGACGCTCCTTGAGTGATGTAGGTGTCACTGGTAGCAGGTACTGGCATGTCCGACTCCTAAATATACAAAAAACCACCAACAGTCTTGTCTTTGCTCACGTGGTGCAGCATCACATACTGTAGCTGTCCTCTTACATCACTCCTCATTTGCAGTGATAAAAGTCACGATACTCTGCAGACTCAGGATCAGCTTCATGAGGAAGTTGAGCCCAGGAGCTTTGAATAGTGAAGACAAATGTGAATGCAGCATCTAATATTTATTATCTGTTCTTAGTGCTATAAGGAAGTAGGTATTTGCAGTCACAACACGTGGCATCTGTACAGCTTTAAACAACCAAGTATGCATTATATGAAGAAGGATCATGATAGAGTGATAGACCAGAAACCACGAGTCAGTGAAGAGCCACAAATCTAAATTAGTTAACGAGGTTGTTGATGCTGCTTGCAGAATGTTTGTCCAACTCTTCCTGAAGGGCTCGGTGAAGTTGGCAGACATATTTTAGGAACAGGATTAGGTTGCTTTCATCCAGGGCATCATGTAGCTGATTGTCTGTCGCACCATCACACCAACGACTTCTTACACAACAGCTAGTGCACATTCTAACTGACATGCCAGCATCCAGCATGCATGTTCTCGTCTCGTTCTTGTCGTCTGTGGCATCGTGTCATTTTAATAAAGCTTCATTAGAAGGTGCTCTTTTATAGTCACTGGTGAAACTGTGTCTGATCATTGTTCTTTATTGAGTCAGTGGTTGAGAATTTGTCACCAGTGGAACTGCGAAAAAAAACTTCTTGTGCACAGTTGGCTAGATTTAACCCTTTCTCACCACAACAACAGAATTTCTTTTTCTCTAAATAAAAGAAAAAACAAAAACAAAAACACTTGCATGCTGTTTTTACATTTTTCTTAAGTGTAGTAGCACAGAATGAAGTGATTTTTAAATTATTTTTAATTAGTGTCCCAAACAACTGAGGAACCTCTGCTTTGAGGAAGTCCTGACCAAGATGACAGCACCATAAAAAGCTGATGACAATTTTAAATTCACGCAACAAACATAATAACATGAAAGCTATCCTACTGAGTGTTGGACCTGATTTCACATCTACAGCAATGTCAGAACTCTCATATAGCCTGGAATACCTCAGCCTAAATATAAATCATTTTTAGCCCAACCTGTTTACTTCTTTCTTCCATAATTTGTATATCACACAAACAGAAAATATCGAAGATTGACAACTAAATCCATATGTCATATTAAAATAATGAAAATGGCTAAACAGCTATGTGAGAGCCAGATATAGCTGAGTTTTAGCTCGAACATTATTGCATATTTGTATCACCAAAACAACTATAAATGTTAAGAGATGCACAACATAATGGTCTGAAAGCAGGCTAAAATTAGCTGCAGAGATTGTGGGTTGAACAACAACGAGGCCTAGGCTAGTCAGCGATAACCAGCTTTTAGACCATTCAAATAATTATATAGCTTTTTTTTTTTTTTTACTATAGGTTCTATTTGACAAGGCCGGAGTAAATGTGTGGCACAATGCAGAGCTGGTGATTAGCCTAGTAGTCAACTGACTGAAATTTAAGATGCAAATATTCTGATAACTGATCAAGCAATATAGTATTTTTTTTTCCTCTTTTAATTTCTTCTTGAGAGAATTTGTTGCTTAGGTTTATAGTATGTGATAGATAACTGAAAATGTTGGATCTTGGACTGATAATAGGAAGGAATCTGTGGGTTCTGGGAAATTATAATAAGTATTTCCTCTTGTTTTAAAGACAAAATTACAAAATAACATTTATCAAGTCATCATTAGAGGTTTTGTGGGTGAATGCTATTGGTGGATATAGTCCACAATATACAGTCTGTAGTCTAACATTTAAAATCAGTCATACATTTTGGCTAAGCTGCTGTGGCATGAAGGGCAAATACTAAAAACTAGGAATAATAAACTGTTTAACATAATATGGAATTATGAGCACGACCTATCATTATTGTAACCAGTCTCTCTGCTAAATCTTTCTTTAGAGAGCAAACTGTCAAAAAGGGAGTCCAGACGATGCAAATTTAGCAAATAAAAAAGAAACATAAAGATATAAATACTGGCACTGTACATGTTTGAGATTTATTGTCCTATTGAGGACTGAGTTACTATTTAAAAACGTCTGAAAACTCCTCGATCTGACCGAACGACTCACATTTTTCATCATCTTGGGAACATCGCTGTTTCTCCTCCACCTTCCTCTTGTGGCAGAGCTCCAGTGACTCAGGTCTCACTTGGCCATCTTTGCCCACTCACTTTCTGTCTGGTGTGGTGATATTTAAATGATGTGACGTTCACAATCTTACTTTTTTTTCCCCCAGCAAACTACTCGTGACTCCAAAAGGAGGGCATCAAAGGAGGCCGCTGCGCTGTCTAAGGATGGGCAGCCCGTCAATATCAACGCTGGTGGAGATCCTGAACCTGGAAACGCGTGCGACGAAAGATGAAGAGAAGCCGCGGGCCTGTGAAAAGGGAGACGGGCGGAGCTGCGAGCAGTTCACCAGGAAACGTGACGGTGATTTGCAGAAGCGCGTGGGCGATGTTTGCGAGTGACTTTGCGAGATCCTGGCCGTCGATCGCAGTGATTTACAACATAAGCACCTGCATACGTCTCCATCCAAAGACCTCTGGATGCTGCATCTTTGTCGTGCCATTGCATGTGTGAAGAAGAGAGTGGGTACCAAACAATGTTCGCACTCTCCACCATGCTTTTCTCCCATGCTTATGGTGCCAGTCAGGGAATGTGTCACTGTGTTAAGCCAATTTTAAGAAAACAAAACAAAAAAAAAAGAGCGAAAAGAACAGATTGCCCCCATATGCACATGATAATCACAATCTGCACATCAAATGTGTCCTGTGTGGGGCCCCTCCTTAAGATTTTTGCTTCAGTTCTTTGTGCAAGTATACTCCTTTTGTTGTGAATGATAGTATGGGAACCAATAATGATGCTGTTTAACCTCAGTCAATGCTGTAAGTGATGTTCATTTAAAAGAACCTGAAGTGCTGTTTTGGAAGCTGAGACTTGGATGTGTGAAGCTTGAAGGCTAAAGACTGTCTTTTTTCAGCCTTTGCAAGATAAAGAAACAAACACACCCGCATGTGCCTACAGATTTAATCTTGATTTGAACTGTACCTGTGTTAACTTTGACAGTTTGTTTTTCGAAACTTTGTTCGGTATTATGTGTTCTACAGTTCTCTTCTATTTTCGTTGTGTATTGGTACACTCTCTATTATTTACCACAAGGTATTGTAACTTGTGATTTTTGTGGCTTTACACTGATCTGCATGTACAATTCAATCTCATATTGATTTGGCTTTGGTAACTGATGTCTCAAATGCCCAAATATTAACAAGAGAAAGCCATTCGAAATAAAAACATTTGCCTCTCCAGCACTCATGGAAATACTCAGGAGGTAATTCAGGATGGGGCATTAGGAAGATGAGATCGCTGACCAGCAGATGGCGTTGTTGACCAGCTGAGGTCTCGCTAACCCAAGCTGAAACTACCACTTTGGGGGGGGGGGAGAATGGATCTAATAGACCGAATATTCAGCTCTGCTTTGCTTGAGAGCAAATGAAGGACAATCTACTGGTCATACGTTACCAGTAAAGTCTCATCTTGTTTACTTGTGATAGCTGTTGCTTGTCAAGAGTTTTGAATCTTTCGCTGGGGGTGGTGAAACATGTACAGGCCCAACCACATTTGTGATAAAAAAAAAAAAAAGACAAACTTGAAAAATTTAACACAAAGGATCTACCATATTTTTCTTCTTCTTTGCATTAAAGTTGTTGCTGGCTTTCTAAGTTGTGAAACCCAGAAAGAAAAGTGATATGTGCTGTTATTTCTCATGAGCTATACCACATTTCAGAAGAGAGTTGTCGGGCCTCATTATACTTTTAGATACACAGGCTATAATCACATGTAGTGATGATCATCTTTCAGCAAGAAAAGCAATCACTGAAGTTTGTTTTCTTTCATAGAAGGCAAGTTAATCAGAAAAAAAATCTATTAGACTGACAAGAAATGCCAAAACACCCTTATTTTATCCTGTTAACATCATCTTATGTGGGAGGCCATTTTTTACTTGATAATTTTATTGCAATTGACAACACACTTCAGTTGTATTAGACTTTAGAGAGCAATATGATAAAACTAAATAATTAATGCCAAATGTGTTCAATCCTGTGGTGAGTCTTGATGATGTGCCACAGAGCAGTCTGCAGAAGACGGAGCTCCAGTAAAGAAAATGTGCATCCATAAGACTTATGAAAGGAAATCACCCACGTTTTCACCCTTTCCAAAGCGATTAGTATAGGCTTTATATTAATAATGGACCCAGTCATTTCTAAAATGTAGAGTTAGAAGAAAAGGTTTAGTGTATTAATAATCAAAGATGCAAAAGCAAAACTGACCTTATTATGAGTGTGAACAATTATTTTTGTTCATGCATTATCATGTAAGAGGTATTTGAATATTTGTAGTTTACTTTGCTTTACTGGTGTTAAAACAATTTTCAGCTTCGCAGTAATCAAATCTTTATCTGCAAAGAATAGTCGGATAAAAAAAGATTTCATTGATTCCTAGAGGAGAACATCCTACATCGCAGCACCTAAGAGTAATAAGAAACTCAATAGATAATAATCTTAATTAAGGAATTTGGAAAGATTGCATTTAAAACTGTGTACAATGTAGGCTACTCATTATGATCAAGTAGACTGTACAAGGTAACAGTGCCGATATTTGTGCAAAAGAAATCCACAAACCATGTAGATACAGCTGTTAAAAGTGATTTAAAAAGCAGCTCTCAGTGACGGAAAGTAATTAAGTACCTTTACTTGAGTACTGCAGCGCTGGATCAATTCATCTGATCCTGCATTGAAGCACTGAAAAATGTGAAAATATCATATTAATTCACTGTTCACAAAAATCCAACTGTTTACAGGTGTCAAAAGATCCTTTCTCACAGCAGGATATTTGCAGCAGTTCATTTGCAGCAATTTCACCCTGCTGTACTTTTATCTTTTACATGTTTTATACCTCTGCATATGATAAGGCGTTGTATAAATAAACTTGGTTGCTTGCTTGCTGAATGGGACTAAATCCAAAGTACACAGTTAAGAGAACCAGTGCTCTTAAGCGGACTGTACTCACCGTGATATCAACGTAGAACACATAGAAAGAAAGTGGGATGAGCTAATTTAGCAAAAAGCACAATGCCTCACATTTTACTCTGAAAATGAAGCAATTAATTAAGTTAGAATTTAACCTCTTTGTTATCATGCAGCACAGACCTGGAAAAACCTCACAGTTGAGCCCAGATTCTAATTACTTTGAAATCTAAGCTGAAAACATTTCCACACTGACTACTTTCCCCTGTAAAGACTGCAAGAAAAAAAAAAAGTAACTTCACATTAGGAAGGTGTTTGATCCATGCATCTAATTTCAATTCATTTTAAATTAGAAACTATTTATTAGGATATTAACATGTGACCTTTACTATGTTTTTATTGTGTTTTGAAACACTCTGTCCAGTGTATAACATTTCAAAATAAAACTTCCTTGCCCTATAGACTGCTGGGCTGCATTGGGGTCAATATCCCTACAACGCCACTGGCAATAATATATATACATATTTTTTTTTTAAATTTTTGAAAACACTACCACGGCCTGTGGATTTCGCCTACAGCCTACACACTCATTTAAAGTCTCCGCCTCCTGCAGCTGCGGTTGCTGGACTTTAACCCGGCGGGCGGAGGGACCACGCGGCCCGAGCTGTCAGAGCCGCCGCTGAGCCGTTGGAGCCGCTCGGAGCGAACAGCAGCTCCAGTGACCGACAGCAGACGACTCAGCCTCCACAGACACACACCGACCAGCCAGTTTCGCTTCTTCTTCTTTTTTTTCCCCCCTCTCAATGTTATGCGGTTACAATGATGTGAGGATGGCTAAACGACCGGGGACCGACGACGGCATGTTGACTTCGCCCACCATTCTCCGGGACTTCGCCGCCGAACTGAACGCCGGAGACGTGAGCATGGACTGCGGCGACGGAGCCGAGGAGGTCTCCCTGGAGGAGATCCTGACTCTGTACAGCCAGCCGATAAACGAGGAGCAGGCCTGGGCTGTGTGTTATCAGTGCTGTCGGACTTTAGCGCAGAAACACAGGAGGAAAAGCTCCAGGAGCGCCGGTGCCCCCGCGGCCGGCTACCCGAAGAGAATCGAGGGACCCGGGGACGTGAGGATCGGGAGAGACGGCACCGTCAAACTGCACTTTGAAGACAGCACAGGTAACCACGGAGCAAGACAGGTGTACTGGTAATTGGTCGTCTCGTGTGAAAAGAAAACAGCTAAACCACAAAGACAGCACACAATGAAGCTTTAAAAAAAAAAAAAATTCTTCCCTTCACATCACTCACAGGCCAAACGAACGTAGCATCCCTACAAAGAGGCCATATTGTTGTGGCTGCCTGCTTCCAGCCATGTGGCGAATTTGTTTACAGGCGCCCGATGCGGTTATTAATAATACATCATAGATCACCGCATAGCTGCTGGGGATCACAAAGACCAAGAAAGCTGTTTTTAAAATCAATTATTCACACAGTCAGGGTTTGCGCTGTCACTGCAGAATCCTAATTTTATATTTAAAAAAAAACAAAAACAAAAAAAAGACGCGGCTCGTATAATTGCTGAATTCAGACGGCTGTGTTTGTTAGCTTCAAGAATGGCTGCTGTTGTTCGTGCTTGGAAATTGTGTCCCTGCAGCGGTCAGTTAGCTTCAGTAAACAATGAACCATGTGATTGCATTTAAACTGCACATCACCTTCAAGTCCAGATCAAAGCAATGTAAGCCAGCATCGAGACTACAGCATAAATCCTGCAATAAAAAAAAAAAAGAAAAAGTTAGATGACTCATAGCTGCAAACAGCCCCCATTATCAGTGTTGTGACATTCTGCTAAAAGCACAGATTGGAGGGGATTTGGAGTCTAGTCCAGAGCAGGTGTTTGCTGTGTGCTGCATTCACCTGAGGGGAGAACACAGTGGAAATGTAGTAGTGGGATAAACATAATCAAGTTTGCACACATTGGCTGCTCCAGACACTAGATCTGTTTGATTCCCGGCATGTTAAGAGCTGTTCTGTGAAATCTACAACCCAAGCGTGCATACTATCAAAGAAGAAGCCAGTTTTCTACTTTAATGATACCTTTAGGGGTACTCTCAGGCGTCATGATACTGATGATTAATAGCAGATGGTACATCAGAGGTTGTATTAAGCAGAAAAATAGCAGTTCAGTTGTGTTATACAGCAAAAAATATAGAATAAAAAATCACAGCTACTCTGGTTAAGAGTCCTCAGAGGTCATATAAGTTACACAACAAAAGTGCTTCCCTCCCTAACACCATCTGGAGAACGTCGTTTTATAACTAACACATCCAATATGTGTAGACTATATTACACCACCAGCCTTGACTATTGACAGAGAAGTACTTGACAACAATTTAGACATTTTGTAAAAAATCCTATCAAGCAAAAATGCCCACATTTTAAAATTGTGAATATTTTCTTAATCATCTGCTGCAGTAGGTTGAAATCCTTTTGTTTTGGACTGTATTATAAAACATTGCAAAGATGCCACTGTGTTTTTATTTAACTGTTTGACACCTTATGGAGTAAACTGTGAATTGTTAATGAAAATAATATTCATTTGCAGCCCTAATTTATCTTACAGTTTAATCTGTCTTGCCACATGGACTGGAACAGGCAGTTAACGGACTGTATCTCTATCAGTTCCAGTCTTAATGAGCTGGATCATGCTGCCTTTTAATACAGCTAGAATTCAATTTACACTTGGCATGGAAGCTGAAAACAGTCAGCTACTGGAAAAACCCATTATTATTCTGTGTCTTGTAGGCCACCTGGGTGTTAAAAAAAACAGATCAGGCATCTGAAAACCAACAGGGCTCTGGGTACTGAGCACTACAATTGAGCCCATGTTGCATATTTTAAAGCACATTCTGTGTTTAAAGGCTCATTCCGGTACAGCAGCTCGTATGCAGACAGATGTGTCGTACGTAATGTCTCAAAGCCTCGTGGCCTTTTAACTGCATTCCATTAATACGTGAGAGATAAAGTTGGGTGTTGGAGGAGGAGGTGTGTCTGTCAACACAACCTCAGGCGCTTACGTTATGTCCTACCTCTCTTGGGAACCTATTAGCCACCTTTCTTCATGTTTTCCCCTCCACTGTTTCTTTTCTTTCCTTTTAGCATTCTCATGTTAACCCCTCAGTCCAGCTCTGCTTCAGTTTCTTTGTCTGATCGGTGATGTTGCCTGTGTGTGAAGCTGACACTCGCACAGTAAACAGATTCAGTCAGAGCATCTTTGCGCTACCAAAAATAGAACCAAATGTGATGATTAGATGCACAGACTTTAGAAGTCTGAGCGCAGATGAGTTTGGAGATTATGAGGAATTTCCTTTTGCTGCTCCTCTGGCGAGTAGCTGAGGTATTTTGGGACAGCTTGGCCCTGTCCTGATTCTTATTAGGCCTGGTGATGAGAGAGACGTGAGGCCTATTAAGCTTCCAGTAGCTCGGCGGCCGGCGTATGGGGTTGCAACCCAGCAGAAAATCAATGCTTATGCAACTTGCATATGGCCCACTCATGAGTCAGGGACAAGGTGGCATCAATTGGCCGGTTACCAGACCACCGACGCTGAGCTTTGCAGCCTCCTCTGGCGAACCCACCTTGAATAAAGATGTGTGACTGCTGCTGCGGTCAACTATCACGCAGTAAACAAGGAAGTGACGCATGGCAAACACAATCACACTAATAAGCAGCACAAAGCCTGAGTCAAATCTTATTTTTGGGCAAATTGAAGCGAGATGCACACGACTCGTGCTGCAGTCAAATCAATTTAGATGTAGAGCCGGGGGGAGAATATATTCACTGTTGCTGCACTGCATCAGGGTTTGGAGTTGTTTACTCTTATTTTTAGTGTTTCATACATACAGTACAGAAGTTTTTAAGGATCTTTTTCTATATTTATTGATTAGATTGAAAGATAAAACTTTGCATCATCAAGCAGAGGAGATATCTTGCAGTCCTCCCTCTTTCTGTGAAACCCTTTCAGCAGCACAGCGGTTGATATTTCTTTGAATAGGATAGTCAGGGTGACACTTAACGCCGCTCCAAATATGTCCACTGAGCTTTACTTGCCCTAGGAGAGTCGAGGAGGCCTTGCCAAGCCACCTCTCCTTGCCTGGGTAAAACAGAGGAGCCAGTGTTTCCCAGATGAGTGTTTGCGGATGAATGTTTTTTTTCTCCCATCTGTTCGCTGTAACTTTCTGCAGAGTGACGTGAATTGTACTATGCTGTGAAACAAGTATTTTCCACCAATGTGTTCCTTTAGTTGTGTATTTTTATTACTAAATGACATAATGATCTGTTGATGAACTTTGATTGCAGATATTTCCCGTATTAGTTTGACCAAAATGTCTCATTTGTGTGCAGTTACCTAATTTTACTTTCCGGACTGGTGTTAAAGTCCGCTGCTATATCGCTCTATATGTACTTTAAGCTTTGACCTCGCTCTTACCAGCATTTTTCCCTTTGTTTCAAATCACTGTGTCCAGTAACTGTTGTTATTGGAGTTGCAATGCTCCACCAGTTAATCAGCCAGGTTGATTGATTTTAATTATCAGATTATTGTAAAATTTTCAACCTGTTATGCAAAATGATCCAAACACTGAATGGTACCAGCTGAGGATTTAGTTATTTTCCTCGTCTTGTATTATAATAAATGCAGAATATGTGAGTTTCTTTCTTTTTTTTTTTTTGCAGTTAGTGAGCAAAACAAAACAATTGAAGTTGTCAGGTGGGGCCATACTACACCCCAATGATTAGTCAAAGATAATCATTAAACTGAACACTAATGAAAGTAACTGTTAGCTGCAGCTCACTATGAATCAAGCCATATTTGGTTGATCAATACAGGAAAGAGATTACTTCTGTGTACTTTTGAGCTTGTTCGTGGAAAATCTTGAGGTACAGCTACACCAGGAAAGTCATTACCGGAAGAGATAAGGTTGTCAGATTACTTTAATCTTTTGTCCATTAAGCGAAAGAGAAAGTATAGTTTTTTTTTTTCATCTAATCAGGTGCTTTGATTTTAGAGTATTCTTTAGAAAAGATTACCGTAGAGATTAATGTTCAACCTCAGATGTAATGTTTTAGGGAAAGGTCTCAGTCAAGGGTGAAGTATTGCTTTCTTTTATTCCGACTTTCCATTTGGAGAGCGGTTTCCATGGAAACAAGAGGGCACTGGTTAGATGCCTTCCCTCGGAGTGTGAATGAACAATCATATTACTATAAGCAACCCCCAGTGGTATGTTTTGACACCTCAATTTGCCTCAGGCAGCGTGCAAGCAATGTGCAGTGACTGCAGAGAAAACACAATAATTTATTAACTTGCCGGTTCTCCAGCCGTCTGTTAAGTGCTGGTGTGTTTCAGCTGCTCCTGTGCGGCCACATTTCATCTCCATTCTCTCTCCTAGCACGTTAATTTTAATAATTTATGCTCTGTAACACCGTCTTAAGTGTGAGGTTTCTCTGTTCTCTTTTTAAAATGTCTTACATAGCTGCACAGTACATTCACATATATAATTCAGAGGGTGTGTTGTCTCGCTGATTGTTACAAGCAACTTGTTGCACAATAAATCTTCATTGTCTTTGAGCGTGAATAACACTTCTCTCTATTCTGTCATTACAGATAAATACCGGTCGGCCCCTACGTCATTAGAGGTGAGTTCAGATCTCCTTAGTCACTCCAAGTTCACTTGTCAGATGAGTTTTCCTTTTCAGAGCGCTGCTGAAGCAGTTGGTGGGTTTTCTATTAGCCACGCTTCAGCAGCTTTATTACCCTGCAGATAGAATATAAGAGTTTTACTTTCAATGTGTCCTTTCACTTTGTAGCTGTTAATTTGTTTCCCCTATCATCATGTTAACATAGACAGAGCTATTTCAGAACCTGTTTTCATAGCTTGCCCATTGCTGATGCTGTGAGCTGTGTGAGCATCTACACCTCAAATATGCAGGCGTGGCCAATCTTTAATACTGAGAAGAACATTTTTGGAAAGATATTTAACACTAACTGATGATCAGTGTTGATGAGGAGTGGTGTTTTCTAGTCTGTAGTACCCGTGCTGTCTTCAAGAACTGGTAGAAATCTGTTTGGTCTGTCACATCTGCGCCGCCAACATGTAAATATGGCACCGCTCAGCAGGCACAGATGGCATCTGCTTTCTGGGAGTTTTCCTTCCCTGTGCGTACGACTTGCACACATAAAATAAATGTACAAACCATACATGATCACAACAACTTCAAAAAAAGATGTATCCATAAAAATGATTTTTGCTCACACAGGCAGAACAAAGCACATGACATTGTTTCAAGTATGCCAGAGATTGACAGGGGGAGTGGGAGTGAGCCAGTACAAATAGCACTCTTTACTTTGTTATGGAGCTGCTGTGTGTGCTGCCCTCTAATGCAGAGGAGCACTTAAAAGAGAGCGTCTTTGTTCTTCTTTTCGCTTTGTTCATGCATGCATTACTTTTATTTTTAACTATTATGCCCTCAGTAATCATCACCAAAGTCACGTGGTAAGAACATGTGGCCAGTAGCTGTTTGGTCAAGCAAGGTACGCCGTATAATGTTGGGAGGAGAAGTCTGTGTACATAAAGTAATCACACACAGAGGCGTCTTAGCGAGTCTAAGATTGTCCTTCATGTCCTTCGAGTTTGTCTTGTAGTTCATGTGATCCTAGGCATGCACAGTATGTTTGTGTTTTTGCACGGCTAAGCTGAAGACAGAATTCCTTTCCTTCAGCTGGGCAGTGAACGTGGATGAAATCTCATGGCTGAACTGTGGCTCCTGACTGAATCACTGAAAAGAAACTGCTAAGCATATATATCTGTTGTCCTCATGGAGTAACTTAACCATTATTTTACTTGATTTGGTTTCAACTATGTAACATGATCTTTGCGAGTTGATCCTGGATTGCTAGCCTTGCTTATGCTGTTTGTACAAATAAGCTGTGAACAGGGTGTGTTCGCATTCTTGGTTGTTTTTTGGAACTAGCATCTTGCACAATGGTGAAATGAGTGCATCAGATAGCATTACAATACCACCAAGTCAACCTTGTGGTTAGAACCTGGGTACACGCGATGTTTTAAAATATGTGCTTGCCTATTTTTTTAGTGTTGGTGAGTGATGATGGCCTAATCAGTTGTGATTACCTGTTGACTATTTGGGCTCTGTTACAGCCTGGTAGTTGTTGTTCCAAATCTGTTTTGCCATGCGTGCTTGAAAAACAATGGCAACTGTGGTGAACCTGGCTGTAAGTTGGTCTGAACTGAAATATCTGAACAATTACTGGATGGATTTTGATGATCCTCTGGCGTTTTATTAGCGCCACAATGAAGTCGAACAATGTTTTTAAAATATTTTTTGTAACTAAAGGAATGGCAAAACACAAGGCTAACATTAAAATGAAATTGAGAGTTACTGGTAGGAATGTGAGATATCAACGCATTAGTAAGTATTATTATTAATATTGTCCCAACCAGGGCCGCCGCTAGGGCTCCTGTCTCTTTCTCGACTGTCCTATCTAATAAAAGCAAAAAGGCTAAAAAAAAATTGTCCCAACCAATATATCAGTTGGTCAGTATTATCATCTGATTTTTGCGTCACAGATGTGTTGGTATTGGCATATATGTTATCCAGTATGTATTGATATGAAAACTTCTTTTTGTGTGTGTGTATGTGCTTGATGTATTTTAGACATGGTGTCATAACTTGGTTTAACCAGTGGGGCAGCTCCAATTCCATTCTTTAAAAAAACTCTTAGCGCTGTCTGCAGCACATGTAGCAGAGTATACATCACAGCTGAGGATACAATGGTATGGAGTCAAGCAGTGTCTTCACAGTAACTTGCAAAGTTTGTGAAATACATTGCTGTAAACGTAATAATAATAACCCCATCGTTTGCCCTGCTTTGAAATCAGAATCAGCCCCAGTATCAGTCAGGCTCACATTATATTATATCATGATAAAGCATGATGAGGACTTTTAATTTACAAAAGGGCACCGCCACATGTAAATTAATGTTCTTCATGCAATCAGTAAATAGATGCCATATTATGCAGGCATGTTTACATATTTTTCTGTATTTTTTTTCTCAAATAATTATTAGGATCCACTGATTTTTATTAGTAACTCGTGACCAAATATCAATTTCTTTTTATGAGTCTCAGGTGAACATTCTTTGGTGTTTGGCGAGTGTCACCGTGCAAAGCCACAGAACTAAACCGTTTACCATTATACTCTCTAAACGTCAGCATGTTTGCATTGTCATTACGACCAAGTCGGCATGCTCAAATTAGTATTTAGGTCAAATCACTAAGGTACAGCCTCACAGAGATGCTTAGCATAGCTGCAGACTGTGAGTCTTGTTCAAAGCTGCCTTGTTTGATTTGTGTTTTTGTGGTTCATGTAATTCGATGTTCTAAAAGGCTTTTCATGTTAAGTGGGACTTTAAATACACTCTGGTGCTTTACCTTCATCCAAGTGCATTCAGATGCTTTGGGAACATTTATTTAGAGCACACAACCCCACATACCCATTTAATTGGTCATGCACAGTGATGCTCTTGGCCATAGTCCCTTATGTTTGACCTTGTGTGTTTGTCTCAGTCTCTTGTGAAAGTGAGTCAGCCATCTCGCCAGCCAGTCAGCCTCTACCACTATCTCATACCGCCGGTTCTAGTCTTCAGAGCTAATCGTCGGCTTTCGTGGACTTGACCCACTCTCCCTCATGTACACTCGAGAACTTGTGACAGCAATCATCGGTAATGTCGAACAACACACTTGCTTTTACTGACGTCAACGCTAGTAGCGAGTTAGGCTTTGTTTTGCGTGCGTCGCCCTGTTGTCGTCTTCGTTAGTAGTAAACATTTCTAACGGGGTAAAACTGTGTGACATGTAAAGTGTGCACCTTCTGTTGTAGCCTACAGAAGAAGCTTAACCTAGTTTGTCCTCAGCTGAAGATTAAGGTGAGATTAGTTATAGTATCCCATTATAGATTCTCCAGTTTGCCAGATCTGCTCAATTCAGATCGGCGCCAAGACAATTAGTTTTCCAGCATCATACTTGAAGTTAAGCCTCGGATTTGTAAATAGATCCTAATAGACAGAATTTCTGTGCGACTTGCTTGAAGCTTTGTTCACTCAAAGACCTGTTTGTCTTGTTTAAAGACAAATTACAGATTCAAATAGGACCTTATTCACAACCTGTGTTATATCGGTTCAGCCTATACTGGGGAGGGATTGCATATCTTTGCATGTTAACAGTGTACAGTAGTGGCGTCCACCCTGCAGCTGGTGGAACAGGGCCGTCATGTGTCTGCTAATCAGGCCTCTGTGTTTAGAGTGTGTGTGCAGGGGGCTGGATGTCTCTCCCTTCAGCCTCCCACCAGCCACCAGAGGCTATGAGCTCCGTCTCTACAAAGCCTGTCTGTCAGCTCTGACGTCAGACTGCACATTTTAAGAAGGAGAAACATGGAATTTTCATGTTTTTTATGGTTTTTGGGTCAGTTGGCTGCGTGCTTGTTTATACTCCCCTGGAGTGACTGATTGACAGTCAGTTTGATCCCTGTATGCCTGACATGCACCAGTGACCTCGTTATTTTACATCCTGCTTTTATCCAGATTGATCAATTGATTTTTTTTTTGTGAGTCTGACAGCTTCACCTAAAAGCACACGCTCATATTACAGTCCCCAAGGTTGTATTTCTGCCTGTACAGGGAGATTCGCAACAAAAGCCACAGGAATGCAATTTATTGAACAGTTGAGCCTATTTAAGACAGGATGTTCTATTTATATCTGTGAAGACATCTGATCCTACTTTTTTCCCATCCACGCAGGCCCGAGTGATGAATCGAGTTTCCTCCTCGGTCTGTCAAGTCGATGAAGTTATCAAATGTTCTGCCACAGATGTTTTGCAGCTAGAAAGTCCTGTGTGGCCTTTGAAATAAGACAAATCGGTTCGTGTGTAGAGCCAATTTTTGCTTCCCTGATTCGTGTTTGGAGACACTTTAAGGATCTGCCAACATTTAGGTCAAACTCAGTTGAAAGAACTGCCTATGGCTGTAATGAAATGAACTAGATTCTGCAAGTTTGTCCTTTAGGGAGGGTGTTTTTAGATAACGGCTCGGGTTACAAGGCTTTTTAACCTTGAAAAACTGAGTCTTCATATCACGTGTTCTCAGTTTTTTTCCTTTTTAAAGATTCCTTTTACCTGCAGTCTGGGCTTTTATGCCAGGATTCCTCTGATGGGGAGAAAAGATGACGCGATGTCAGAGGCGACGTTTGATGCGGACAGACATGTTCTCGCCGTTCAGCAATTTCCACTTGATTTCACAGTTGAATGCAAACTCAACAGTTTGTGACCAGGAGGTATGAAAGAGCAGCACCGTGTCCTGCCCCTCTGTGATAGTGATGCTGCAGACCGGAGGAGGCAGAGCATCCTGCAGTGGAAGACCTCTAGATTTAGCTCTGCTTATGTAACTGTCTGTGTTTTGATGGCTTTGCTCTACTACTGCACCAAATGCTGAAGGCTGCTTATCTGACTGCTTTGTGAACTCGAATTGGCAACGGTGAGGCCTCGGGCCGCAAGTGCAAAGGCAAGAGGATGATCGTGTTAACTCTGATCCAGAAGTGATGTCCGGCCAGTTGCTGTAGTCTGCAAGAACAGCATTTCTGCCTTCAAAAAAACGGGTATTAGTGTTGTTGCATGTTACCATTCATTTTTTCCAAGTAACCAATAATAGAAAAAAGGTGACTCTACACACTACCGTAAATTCCGGACTATAAGCTGCTACTTTTTTCACACGCTTTGAACACTGCGGCTTAAACAGTGATGCAGCTAATTTATGGATTTTTACGAGTTTTACGAATTTGCCTTGAGACGACAGAGAGACTGAGGAAGTGTGTGACGACGTAATTCTGAGGCGATTGATTACTTTTCCTGGTAGGCGACTGTGTTTTTTTTTTTTTATCCAGCCGTGTTACAGGCACTGTTCGGAAAAAAGCATTTACGTATTTGTGTATGTTACCGGTACGTATTAAATTAAAAGTTGTAAACTTGTGTATTTGTGTAAATATCTCATGTTACAACGTGAACACCTGCAGCTTACAGACAAGTGCGGCCTGTATATGTACAAAACTTGTTTTCTTTTTAAAGTTAGTGGGTGTGGCTTATATTCAGGTGCGCGGTACGGTATAGATATATCACTTTTGACATTTTAAATTTGTTTTCATACTTGTCTCCTCTCCCCTCTGGGTACACACAGCCTGCAGTTCAACCAAAAACAAAAGCAGAAGTTTTGTACATGACTGTTTTCTTCAGCTGAGTCACTATCTACTTCCTGATTGCACGGGCAACCCAGAATTTTTTTTTTTACAGAATCTGGCTGGTGCAAACAGTTTATTTTTAAAACAATTTATTTTATTAAATGTGTAGAAAAAAGTGATTTTGGTGAAATACAGCTTAGGTTTTGTTACGTTTCCCGACTAAACGACACGGCAGACGATTAGTTCAAGGACTATCCGAGAGTTCAAAATACTATGATGGTTCTTTCAGTTTGTGGCTCTAAAAAAATCCCCCAAATTACACTGTTTATCAAACGTAGCATGTCTATAGTGATAAAAAAAAAAATATCTGAGTAGTTGTATAATTCTGTGTGAATGGGGTACAGGGGCAGATAAGTCTTCTTTCCGCTCGTATTTGCTCGTGTGAGTGTTTAAGCTGCTCTTCAACACAAACAGCTCATTCTTTGCCCATCTGCGTACTAGTTGACTCACTGATGCTTCCCCCATCATGGTCCCTCCTCTTGTACTGCTTGTCAGCTTATACAGCTGAGAACATGTATATTCTCCAACCTAGAATATTCAAAGAGTTTAGCTTTTTGCTATTTGTCAAAGGCTGAGTGACACAAGACTGGAGTAGCTACAAATAAAACATGCAGTGTACAGTAATAGATGGAAAAAGTGCTGGTTTTGCTTCATTTATTTAACCTTCACCGAATTACGGGTTATCATGTTGTAATTTAAACACTTTTTCAAGGGTGTCTGTATGGCTTTATCCATGAAATACATCAGTTTCACCTGTTGTGAACTAGTTTACATGAAACCTGTGAGCGCGGCTCTGAGGGCTGCATGCGTTCTTTTAGGAGACAAAGGTCATTCATGAGTAAAAAATTCTCTTCGTATTTGTCATTTATTCACAAGACGATGTCTCTGACGCGGGAAAGAGCGATTCTCTGATATAAAAAACTCATTGTTGGAAAACAAGCACGAAGCACTTCTCTCCCGAGGCGATGATGTCATGTCAAAAGCTGAGTTTTTTGTATTTGCTGGTGACCCGTGAGAAAAGTTGAGGACTGCTTTGTGAATGGACTGGTGATCCACATTCCAACTGTACTCGCTGTTCCTGAACTCTGCTTTTTCCTGAAGTCTTTTTTAGCACTGACGCTGATTTTCTTCTCTGTGATACTATTTTTTTTTCTTTGACACCCACATGACTCATGCTGCTGTGTTTCCTAAGAACCGTTTTTAAACGTAGGCGATGCCCTGCGTTACCTGTGGCTGGCTAAGACCTTGCTGACGGGGAAAATATGTTTGTTTTTTTTTTCCATCCACCCCTGCAGCCACCTCCCCTGGATGAAGCCTGCTTTCAATTAGTGGTTTGCTACCAAACATTTCAACTCGTGCCTTAAAACCCTGCAGTGGATTTCCTGGCTGTCTTTCTGTGGCGTTTATCCGCATACTTGTTCCCCCTCCTTCCTCATGCTGCTCCTCTGCTTTGCCTCATTCCTCTGAGTCACAAGTCTTTAAATGAGATTTGGATGTGTAATTGAAAAACTGAGCTGTATTTTTTTTTTTTCCTTCCCCTCCTTCCTCTTTTGCCCTTCAGTCAGCTGAAGATGTCTTTTCCCCATTCCTCCTGTCATTAACTCCCAGGGGACTTCTGTGTGTGTCATACTTCAGTAGAAGGAAGTGAACAAAGTCTTGAAGCTTTTACTATCATGTTGGTGGAGGTACCCAGCCTTCACTGGTGTATTTTTAGCCATTTATGCCTGGATCGTCATCGAACAGATTATTGTACTGACTGTTAATTATTCAATCAAGCTTTATTTATATAGCATTTTTCATACATATAGCAATGCAAAGGGCTTTACAGCATAATAACATTATCAAAGAAAGAAAAAAGACCAGAAAACCTGTCCCCCTCACCCTCCATCTATACACATACACATATGGCTACAAACACCGGACCCCCCCGGCCCCGACAGACAAGAGGACCCCCACACCAAACTGGGGAGCCCCCCAACCAGCCAGGCTGAAGAGACCCGTAAACAGCACCCCCAGCAGCAGACCGGACACAGCCCCCAGTGTGGAGGACCCCCCCCCCAATGAAACACTGGAGCTTAAAACTAAAAACTTTCAAATATAGAAGGCCCTATGTAAAATACACAAGATAAAAAAATAAATAAATGATAAATAATTTAAAAAGTCAATTAAAAGCCGGATTAAAAAGGTGCGTCTTTGATCTTCTTTTAAAAATATCGACAGTCTCTGCAGTCCTGAATGCTCTCCGGCAGGATGTTCCACAGGCGGTGGCTAATATTACTGTATTAAACACTGGGCTTTCTGTGCTAGCTACCACCAGGCAGTTAAAATCACAACACATTTTAATGTTGGATGGGAAATTGGATTCAAACAGTAACTGTTGACTAAATCTGCTCACGTCCTGTGTAGCAAATATCCCTCAAGTGGAAATCTATCCCAAAGTGTCTGCTTACATTACACATGGATACAAGAGGATTTTGTGCACATCTGTACAGTTTTACTACAACATAAACATCTGCATCACTGCGGCCCATGAATGAGACCCCTCCTGTGCTGTCAGTCACTCCAGCGTCCTTCCGCTCTCTCTGCCCACTACGGTGCATGTTGTGCTACAGATGGATTATAAGGTTACGTAATAAGACACTAAGGAATAGGATATTTCTTTTAGCCCCGGAACAGGATTATGAGCCGCACACAGAGATGTTTGATAAATGATAACAGTATAACGCCACCAAGCTGATCTCTGCCCTGGAAGAGCAGGATAAATAGGTTAGTGGTGGGGGGATTCTAAGAGGGTGCTGATACTTTCATGGTATTGGTATTTTAGGTAGCTTTAAGGATTTTTAGTTTTAAAAAGAGGTAGAATACAGAACAGGATAAATAAATAAGAAACCCACAGTCCAATGGCAATGATGCAAAATTAAGTAGTTCTTTGACAAAATTAGTGATTAAATAAAAATCTTTCTAATC